>NW_028156181.1:27500-170947 GCF_964263955.1 Coregonus lavaretus | reverse complement strand
GTTAGAACATAATAATGTGTAAAAGTGTTTGACTTCTAAGGAAATCAGTGAAGGTAGGCCTACTTATTACCATTTAATAAATTATACCAGTTAGCCTGAAGGTAACTGAAGTTGGAAAACTGGCATGGCCAGACAGTTTTAAGAAAATGACATGGAAAAGATTCACACAAAATAAAAAAAATAAGGAATACATGTTTCCCCATACATATTGATGCAGAGAGAAGTCATTGAGATGGAGAAAGAGATGACTGAAAGTGAGGAGATGGAGAAAGGCAACAAGATGAGGGGGGAACGAGAGATAGAAAGACAAAGAGAAATGGAGGGGCTGCTGAGAATGAGAAAGGAGATTGAGACTTGTAACAAGGTAGACCACTACCGGTGGAAGCTGCAGAGAGAGGTGTTGGAGGAAGTCAACAAGGTGAGGGTGGAACCAGAGCAAGAAAGAGAAAGGCTAATTGAAGAGTTGCTGAGACAGATAAGGGAGACTGAGGCTTCTATTGAGGTAAACTGCTACCAATGGAAGCTGGAGAGAGAGTTGTTTGAGAAACAGAGAGAAAATGCAGTGTCAGACAGAAAAAATATGGAGCTCAAGATGGCAAAGCTGAAGGTGCAGAACATACTGCACTTGGCCAAGATAGGGAAGTTGACCGTGGAGAACACGAGGCTGTCAGCTGAGAATGAAAGGCAGCAAGAGGTGATGGACAAACAGAGAGAAAGCGCAGCGACCGACAAACAAACAATGGTGGACAAGATATCAAAGGTGAAGATGTCCTTGGCCAAGTTATGGAAGGTGACAGTGGAGAACAAGAAGAGACTGTTAGCTGAGAATGAAAGGGTGGGGAAGGAGAGGGTGAGAGAGAGGAATGGATGGAACCTCATAAGAAATGGTTTGGAGACAGCTTTGGCCAAAGCAGACCAGGAGAGGAATCAGACCCTAGTAGCCTGGAAGGAGGACAGGGGGAGATGGGCCAAGGCCAAGGCTGGCCTACGAAGCCTCTTGGATCAACGGGGGGAAAGATGGATGAAGGAGAAGGAGGAGATTAAGAGGAGGAGCACGCAGGCAGCAGAGGAGTGGATAATTGAGCTGAGAGAGAAGGAGAGAGCGATAGAGGCTCTGGAAAGAGAAAAGATGAGGATTCTGTGCCTGAATGGACAAGAGAAGAAGGGATGGGAGATGGAAAAGAGAGAGATGGAGAAGGAGAACTGGAAGATTACAGAGGAGCGGGAGAGAAAGAGTAGTGAAATTGAGAAAATGCAAAGGGACAAAGAGAGATGGGCAATAGAGAAGAGGGATGTGGTGGAGAGGATGAAGGAGGCGTACATAAAGCTGTACCAGATGCAGACTGTCCTGAGGTTCAGAGAGCAAGAGCAGGCACAGGTACAGTACTCCATTTAACCAGTCACAGTTCAGGGAGGTCATAAGTCACCTCCTAATGGTTATACTATCAGATTCAACAGATTAAGTTGACTGCATGCTAGAGAAGGAGTAATAATAATATTTCAGATCACTGACCAACATGTATGGACTTTCTCTTTCAGATGGAAACTAAACGCGCCCAGAGAGTCAGGGCAAAGCAGGAGAAAAAGGAGAGGAAAGAAAGAGACTTGTTGGAGAAGAACAAAGTAAAAGAACTGCTCAGAGCTAGAAAAGCAGAGAGTAAGGAAGAAGTGAGGAAGAATAAGGAGAGGGTGAAAGCCCACCTGGACGAGGTGGCAAGGAACTATAATGAAAAGAAACAGAGGGAGAAAGAAAGAGAAAAGCTGTTGAAAAAGGCATATGGCAAAGAAAATCACATGGTGTACATCCCAGACCTCATACTGAAGAAGATGTAAGAACACAACGCATATGGAAGAGTAAATATTATCAGCTAGCATTGGTCAAAAGTTCATTTCTATCTTCTTTCATTTAGTGGAATACTTCATCAATAAAATAATATGAGCATTTATTTGTCAGCATTCATTCCCATATGGAAGAAAGAACACACAAAATATGAGAAAAGTATAAGATGTGGATTAAAGGTTGATGTGGTTACTGGATAATGCAATGTGAAGGGCTAGATTCTATCAAATCGGAGGTGGAACTGCGTTAGAGATGGCAAATCCACAAGCAGCACCTTGCATTAGCTTATCGCGTACACTGCCATTGGATGCAACGAGAGAGAGAGAGAGAGGCATCAACAGAATACCCTTAGGTGCATGAATGCCTAGTGTGTTTATGTATATGTGTGTGTCAGAGGAGGCTGGTGGGAGGAGGTATAGGAGGACAGGCTCATTGTAATGACTGGAATGGAATAAATGGAAGAGTTTCCATATGTTTGATGTGTTTGATACCGTTCCATTTATTCCATTCCAGCCATTCCAATATGCCCATCCTCCTATAGCTCCTCCTACCAGCCTCCTCTGGTGTGTGTGTGTATGTGTCAGTGGTACACGCCTCCGATGAGCAACACTGCTCTTACCCCCTCATCCCCCATCAGTGGCTGTCTCCTGCCCCCTCTCCTCCATCCGTCTCTGGCCACCTCTCCTGCTCCCACTCCTCCATCCCTCTCTGGCACACTCTCCTGCCCCCTCTCCTCCATCCCTCTCTGGCCCACTCTCCTGGCCCCTCTCCTCCATCCCTCTCTGGCCACCTCTCCTGCTCCCACTCCTCCATCCCTCTCCTCCATCCCTCTCTGGCCTATTCTCCTGCCCCCTCTCCTCCATCCCTCTCTGGCCCACTCTCCTGCCCCCTCTCCTCCATCCCTCTCTGGACACCTCTCCTGCTCCCACTCCTCCATCCCTCTCCTCCATCCCTCTCTGGCCCACTCTCCTGCCCCCTCTCATCCATCCCTCTCTGGACACCTCTCTGGCCACCTCTCCTGCTCCCACTCCTCCATCAATTATTACACTGAGTCTGGCCTTGACCTGGGCCTCCCGGTACCTCTCTGTCATCTCACCAGTTTGTAGTGGCAAATACAAAAAGTTATTGATGCCACTTACTAGTGACCTGGGGATAATTCCATTGCACACAATCCAATAAAAGAGAGAAATCCAATAATTTTAGTCCATTTATTTTCGTTATTTTCTTAAATCATTGTCACTAACAGAAAGAGTACGATATGAAACGGTTGAAAATTGTCTGTGCTCTCAGGCACACTAGTTCCCACCCACACAATTTTAATTTATTTTTTATTTTACCCTTATTTTACCAGGTAAGTTGACTGAGAACACATTCTAATTTACAGCAACGACTTGGGGAATAGTTACAGGGGAGAGGAGGCGGGATGAATGAGCCAATTGGAAGCAGGGGATGTGGTCCTCTGTAGCTCAGCTGGTAGAGCACGGCGCTTGTAACGCCAAGGTAGTGGGTTCGATCCCCGGGACCACCCATACACAAAAAAATGTATGCACGCATGACTGTAAGTCGCTTTGGATAAAAACGTCTGCTAAATGGCATATTATTATTATTAATATTAATTAGGTGTCCATGATTGTATGAGGGTCCAGATTGGGAATTTAGCCAGGACACCGGGGTTAACACCCCTACTCTTACAATAAGTGCCATGGGATCTTTAGTGACCACAGAGAGTCAGGACACCCATTTAACATCCCATCCGAAAGACACCACCCTACACAGGGCAATGTCCCCAATCACTGCCCTGGGGCATTGCGATATTTTATTTTAGACCAGAGGAAAAAATGCCGGCACTTGCAGTCTAGGTAGGGCTTCATGTGCGAGATCTCTAATAGCGTCATTCTAGTGGAATCCAGAAAGAATAAAAAACCCTGTCCTCAAACATTTACATTTTATGTATTTAGTCTTCATAATCATTGTCCTTCATCAATTGTGTCTTTTTATTTTTATTTTTGCAAATTTAAAAGACCTAGCTAGCTAAAAGACAAAGTCAACCGGTTCCTTTAAAAATTGCAGCTAATTTTCTCATTCACCTGGCAGCCTTTTATATATTAATTGGGGGGGAAATGTAAATCAGCGGGGCAGTCAGGTGCTAAACAGGTAAATATAGGGATTAAATCAATAGAACACAAACATGATGAATAGCTCCTACAACCCCCTATTCTCTATATAATGCACTGGTCAAAAGTAGTTCAATGTGAATAGGGTGCCACGTGCTCCGTCATCTCGCTGAGTCTGGCCTTGGACTCCCGGTACCTCTGTCATCTTACCTGTTTGAAGAAGCCATTCGTAGTAATTACCGTCTGACCATTTTCAACAGTGCAGCTTTGCTAAGGACTGATCTGAAGTCATGGTCCATATGGAAGTAGATTCTCCCAGGGCTTGCCAGGAATTGTGGCCAGGTATTTCCTCACTCCTCGGCACATTGCACCGATTAAAGAAGAAAGTTGTCCACTGAAAATGTATCTTCTAAAACTCGCTTTACGCCACAAGCTTGAGTGATGGGGTTCACTTCCAAAAAGGCATTTCCTATATAGCCATACTATAATTTAAAGGCAGACATCAGCGGGCAAACAATTATTTAAGATGAATTCAAATTGAAGGATGATTTAAGCGACGAGGGATAGAAGTTGGAAAACCTCATGATGTCATCACGTCAGACATCACTCTTAAACTTGCTGGAACTGTAATTGAGACTGAGAGTTGAGGTTCAGTTTTATAACTTGTATATAGATAGATAGGATGGAAAACATTATTAACCCCCAAGGACAAATTGATTTAATTTGTTCGAGGGCCAATGTGGGGGTCACAGGTCAGGATCAGACCACCTCCCCTAAAGCATGACACGGGAAAGGTCAGGGGGGCAGATTCCCAGCCAGTAAAACACCCTGAGTGGAAATGTGTGTGTATGTGTCCTCATCTCCTCTACCACTCAGCGGGTTAATGTCTATCCATCCTCCCGCTGGCTGCAGCAACAGGAAGTGAGGTCATGCAGACAGTGTTTTATCAGGCCTTCAGGGAGCCAGTAAATCAGTTCTGTCTGTGTGTGTGCGTGTGTGTGTGCGTGCGTGCATATGTACATGTGCAGTCAGGGTATACGGTGCATGACTCCAAAGGGTAAATCACGCTCTATGTGTGTACTCTCTGTATGAGAGTGTGGGCCTCTCTTAGCAGCAGAGATCTGTCAGTTATGCGGGAGTATGTGGGAGTCCTCTACTGTTCTACAGTGAATTATCTTGGCACCTCAGCAAACTCATCATCGTCTCCCAAAGTACCAGCAGCTTCCCCTTCTCTTTCCTCTCTGTTTGTCTTTCCCTCCGTTGTCTTCTCTCTTCTTTCATTAAGAGCTAAATAAACCAGTGAAGAAGCCTAGCACCACTAGGACTGTGTTCCAGAGCTAGGCATGTCCAGTTGCTCTCTATCCCTCAGTGTTCTGTTGACACATCCTATCATTACTCACTGCTAGTTGTTCAGCAGGATCCATTCTGAGTTTTCAGTCTATGTATAGTCTTCCAGAGGCTAAACATGAACAAATCTGATGTTTTCCACTTAAAGGAAAATATAAAAGCAGCTTTCTTCCCCACCCCAAGGCCGGTATAGCTCTACCAGTGTTGCCAGATTCTATTGCCACTTTCTAGCACAATCAGAACCAAAATCCTGCCCAATCCACTAAAAAGTAGCCACATTTTAACAGATTTCTCTGTGAGCTGGGTGGCCGGGATTTGTATGTTTCTTGCATCGCATTTCTTTTAGGTGTGAAACTACCCAATCTGGCAACACTGAGCTCTACCTCCAGGACCACCAGTGGTAATGAGGGGATAGTAGAGAGGGGCCAGGGGAGGAAGCAGAGGGGGTTGTGGTTGTAGTTACTGGTGCTTCTTCATTTTAACAGAGGTGTGGTCTCCTTGATGGCTTTCTCACACTCCTCTCTCTGGACTGTGAAGCACTTTAGGCCCTGATCTCTCCCCCTACCTTCCTTTTCACTCCTCCTCTCAGACCAACAGCCCTCTTCCTCTGTGTTAGTCTTCAGCTGTGACAGACGCACAGAAGGGTGTCTCCCCTCCTCTAAAAGATCAGACACACCGGTTGGATTGTCAAACGTTTGCCTGCCGACAGTTTTTTATTTATTTTTACTTCACCTTTATTTAGTACTTAGCACCTCTGAACAGTGTCGGCAGTCAATCTCTTATGTGTTCATTTACATTTACATTTTAGTCATTTAGCAGACGCTCTTATCCAGAGCGACTTACAGTTAGTGAATACATATATATATGTATTCACTAATGTATTCACACTGTATTTGTTCACACAGCAAAGACCTTGGAAGTCGTCAGCCACTCAGCCTTGTTAAAATACTCCAAACCAGAAGGTGGTAGTAGCGTTGTTTGGCAATGCATATATGTGCGTATTGCTTATGGTCTAGATTCCAAGTTATCTGCGCTAATGTCGTTATTTTGTACAAAGCCCTTGTTGATACTAGCCAGATGGCCACTACTAGATAACTACCTAGCAAGATGATGAAGAAACAATTTAAGGCACTCTCCATAATCCCATATTGCCAGTGCCAGCCCATAGCCAAATGTTTAGCTAACTAGTTAATGTTAGCATATTCGCTAGCTAGCACAACATAGCTAGCTAGCTAAGGACATTGCACTAACTAGGCTCACAAAAACATTTTAGACCCAAGCCACCCCCGTACCTGAACTTTGAACTACTCCCCTCTGGGTGCAGGTATAGGGCACCACCCGGCAGGAAAAACAGAACTAGACAAACATTTGTGCCAGGTGTGATATCCCTCCTAAACAGCTTGGGCTAATGTTCCTATCCACCAGTAAGGCCAGCAGGCTAGTCTCTTTCATTGATATATACTGTATGTAACTGTTATGAATTTTGTATTGTCAATTTGTTGTCTACTGTATAAACGCCACTTTAAAAATGTGCATGATAGTGCAACAAAATGTCCCCATGGGGACAATAAAGTCAGTAATGTAAAGTAAGTACTCATCGGCAGTATATCGGCAGTGAGATTCTCAGTGTGTTTCATGCTTAACAGCCCCACCATAGTCACAGTGTCAACACTGCTGTTTGACCACTGTGCTTCATCTCTGTAGAAAACTCATTCAGATGTAGAAAGCTCAGTGATGTGGCAGTAACTGGTAAAGACACATTCCAGTATTTCATTACAAACTGTAGTTTATTGTCCAATTTCAGATGAGTGTTTTCTAGTCTGGCTGGGCTAGAGGCTGGAGCTCTCACCCCCCCCCACCCCACCCCCCCCCCCCCCCACCCCCACACACACACACACTCACAAACACACATACACACACACACATACAAACACACAGGTGAGCTGAGGCACATCTGTCTTAGAGTTATGAACCAGACTACTGAACTAACTATATGAACCAGACTACTGAACTAACTATATGAACCAGACTACTGAACTAACTATATGAACCAGACTACTGAACTAACTATATGAACCAGACTACTGAACTAACTATATGAACCAGACTACTGAACTAACTATATGAACCAGACTACTCAACTAACTATATGAACCAGACCACTGAACTAACTATATGAACCAGACTACTGAACTAACTATATGAACCAGACTACTCAACTAACTATATGAACCAGACTACTGAACTAACTATATGAACCAGACTACTGAACTAACTATATGAACCAGACTACTCAACTAACTATATGAACCAGACTACTGAACTAACTATATGAACCAGACTACTGAACTAACTATATGAACCAGACTACTGAACTAACTATATGAACCAGACTACTGAACTAACTATATGAACCAGACTACTGAACTAACTATATGAACCAGACTACTGAACTAACTATATGAACCAGACTACTGAACTAACTATATGAACCAGACTACTGAACTAACTATATGAACCAGACTACTCAACTAACTATATGAACCAGACTACTCAACTAACTATATGAACCAGACTACTCAACTAACTATATGAACCAGACTACTGAACTACCTATATGAACCAGACTACTGAACTAACTATATGAACCAGACTACTGAACTAACTATATGAACCAGACTACTGAACTAACTATATGAACCAGACTACTGAACTAACTATATGAACCAGACTACTGAACTAACTATATGAACCAGACTACTCAACTAACTATATGAACCAGACTACTGAACTAACTATATGAACCAGACTACTCAACTAACTATATGAACCAGACTACTGAACTAACTATATGAACCAGACTACTCAACTAACTGAGAGATGATATTACCTGTATTGTGTTTTGGAAACAAAACTGGATTAGAGATTTGTCCAGGAGAGATTCTGCAGAGTGTCCTTCTCCTCTGAGCTGGTCAAAAATAGTCCATCCAAAACTCTCAACATTGACTTCTCAGAGTGAGCCACCAACGCTCAATTCTTTGACTTCCAGTGTTGGGGCCCAAAGTGACGCAGTCTGTTCCAGCCTCATCCAAAGAGTGACGCAGACATTTTTGAATCTCTGCAATATGGGTGTTTTCAGTTCCATGATCAAGCCTCAATCTATAGCTGTATCCGTTTCTGTCATTCACAGCGTCCATTAAATACCCAGAGACGACCCAGAGACGACCCAGAGACGACCCCAGGGTCATTGTTTGTCATTGTTTGTCTCGTAGCCTTCTAGCCATATCATTTTAGGTGAAAACCCGTCGATGCATCCACTGGTACATATTCCATAAGGTTTTAACTTGTCGTAACCACCCACATGCCAAACATAAGGCGGTTTCTCAGGCCATTTCTTGCTCGCAGGTTGACACCCTGACCATCCTGAAGGCACAGAAGTTGACGGACAGTTTCCCTGTCGGTAACTATTCCGGCCATCCAACATTTCTGGTGCGTCCAGCGGTAGCCATGTTGTCGACCTGATGTTTGAAGCTGCTGGTGTATGAAGGAGAGCACCTCTGCTTCATCTGTTCTGTTTTTAACCCACCAGAGATGATTCCTACTTAGAACTCCTTCTGTCTGAAGACGTATTGTTATGTTGAGTGATTCCTCCAATAATAACATTTCGTTGTTGGTGAATCCACGCTGGAAGTAGTCCTCAATGATACTGTCCATTGTCTATGTAGGAAATGAAGACAATTAGGCTCTTATCAGGGCCACCAATACACCCCAACCAATCAATGTAGACACAGGGAATCTTGAGACTCAGACAAATGAGGTAAGCCCCTCCCCCTCTAATTACACATTTTATTACATCACAATATCAACTAAACAATGAAAAAATAATAACCCAGTTTATCATAAACTATACAGACTCTTATAGGTTGGGATGTGGTCTCCTTTTCACAATTCAGAACCAGACCTGTACATCCGTTTAACCTTACAAATCAACTAAAAACATTGAACATCAATCAGAATATAGTGATTAAACCAGCAGATAAGGGGGCTCAGATTGTTGTAATGGATAAAGTGAATATCTTCTTGAAACCAATAGACAATAGGATCATGTTAAACACTATGTGCTACATGGCCCCCAGGGTATATGAATATAAAGAGACAGGAGACAAAACAATGGACCTGTAGAATGGAATAAGTTATAAGACCTCTATGATTCATTTCATTTGTCAGTTCTTCCAGCTAATGTGAGATGTTTAGATGACATAACATTTGAGGACACATACTGTAATTTAGCTGGCCATCTTTTCCCCTCCCTTTCTGGCTGCCCTCCCCCTTCCCTTCTAAGTTCAAGTCTGTTTATTTGTCATATACATGGAGTTAACGGTGCAATGAAATGCTGACTAGCAGGTTAACCTCTTGACAACAACAATAGAACAAGTCAGTAGCTAAGTTAATATAAAGAGTAATACAATAGTAATAAACCCTGCATTCATAACTATCCTTAACATACCTGGGGTGTTTCTGGGATAGAGGGTTGATATAAAAGTCAATATAATCAGCAATACAGTAAGATTCTGAGACACAATCACTTACTATTGGTCAGCTGTAGGGAACCGCCAACGTCTCAGGAGATATGTATTTTAGGCAGTAAGTAAAACTGCCTATGCCTTGGAGAATCTGCCCCAAAAAGATAGACCATCTGTTTATCTGTAATGTACTTATCCTCATATAGTTTACTCACTATCTCCTGGATTAATCTTTGTGTTTTCCGGTTGTGTTGAGTGGGACAATGGAACATAGTGTTTACAATTATCCTATTGTCTATTGGCTTCAAGAAGATATTCACTTTATCCATTAAAACAATCTGAGCCCCCTTATCTGCTGGTTTAATCACTATACAGCAGAGGCCTGCTCTTGGATCTACCCTGTCTAACCACCAGTTTAGTGTCCTTGTTCCATCAATATGTCCATACTACTTCACAACCAATTTAAGGTCTTGACCAGCAATGTCCCATTGGGCTCAACCAAGCCGAGAGTGAGGTTCTAGAAAGAGGACTGACTTTCATACCAACTCCTAAACAGGTGGACTGCAGGGAGCTCCGGAGGGATCTACACTTCCATCATAGAAGATTGAAGTTATTAGATCATTTTGATCATGAAACACATTTTCCTGATATACTATTTCCAAACCCCTCACATTGGGAACCTCAGTTGGAGTCAGTGTCAGAAACTATACAGACTGTTATACGTAGGGATGTGGCTTCCTTTTCACAATTCAGAACTATATATATGTTCAATGTTTCTAGAGCTTGATTTTTTGAAAAATGTGCAAGGTTAAGCTGATATACAGGTCGGGTTCTGAATTGTGAAAAGGAAGCCACATCCCAACGTATAACAGTCTGTATAGTTTCTGACACTGACTCCAACTGAGGTTCCCAATGTGAGGGGTTTGGAAATAATATATGAGGAAAATCTGTTTCATAATCAAAATGATCTAATAACTTCAATCTTCTATGATAGAAGTGTAGATCCCTCCAGGGCTCTCCACGGTCCTCCTGTTTAGGAGTTGGTATGAAAGTCAGTCCCCTTTCTAGAACCTCACTCTCGGCTTGGTTGAGCCCAATGGGACATTGCTGGTCAACACCTCAAATCGGTTGTGAAGTAGTATGGACATATTGATGGAACAAGGTCACTAAACTGGTGGTTAGACAGGGTAGATCCAAGAGCAGGCCTCTGCTGTCATCTAGAGGGCGTTTATCTGTACTGCTTGACACATGGAGACTCAATGGAGGCACAGTGCAAAGTGCTCAAAGTAAGGCCCAAACAATTGTTTGTCAGGCTGGGATCTATAAAGCAGTATGTTCTTCAATTAGATGCCAACTAATATTCATACAGGGACAATAGGTGGGGCAGGAGGAAGAATTCGTTTTTTAAAGCTTCAGATTGAGATTGTTGTTATTCTCCAATATGTTTTTCTTCAGTGAGCCACTCTGGATTCTCCAAGGGGAAAACTCCCTCTATTCTCCACTAGAGAGTTGGAGCTCCATGCTTTTGCTGGGAATTGTCCACTGTTGGTATACATTTATTTGGTCCCCAAAATACCAAAATAAAAAGGTGTATTTGTCTAGTTTTAGCTGAGTCCCCAGTTAGCATCCATGTGGCTCATTTCTAAAAAATTAAAATAAACGTACTCCTGACGTTTCACCACAATAGGCAATGGTACAAAAAGTAGCCAAACAAAGCCAAAGGAGAGTGATGAGCAGCAGCAGCATCATCAAACCAGCGAGGCCGCCGGCAAGCCCAACAGTGATGATGCTGCCGAGCTCCAGTTAGCTCCGTGTGCAGAGCCTACCCACCCTTCCACAAGCACCGCCAGGATAATGGCTCCACAGCCCCCTCCACCTCCGACTGTTCCTGACTATCTTGGAACAGAGGTGCCAGCCCAAATTAGCCTAGAATCCTACCGTAGCCGCAGGTTTTCTGTCCAAAAACCTTCATTTAATAGCAACTGGTTCATAAGAAGAGAGTGTCTGGAATACTCGCTTACTGAAGATGCTGCATTGCTGAAAGTTCTGCGTGGGGTCCATCTATTGGGAGATGGCTAACTAGTCTGTATTTTCCACTGATTCATATGGATGCCAGTGCACACATTGGCTGTAAAAGTGGGTAAAAACAGAAAAGCATATAACTGTAGATATGTGGTCTTTACTTGGGTGTGTTTCAGCAGGGTGACGTCAGAGAGATGCTTCCAAGTCAGTATTTTTCTGAACTCATAAAATCCTTTATACAATCTGATGGGATGAATGTTCAACCCCATTTAAATGACCATAAAGTCTATATAGTACCTTTAAGTTAAGACGTCACAGATCTGTTCATGGCAAAGCAGTTCAATTAATGATACTAATTGATTCTTAAAGAATATAACTTATAAATCATGAGCCTCATCTTGAGGAGTCACCTGTGACAGTATTCATAAAGAGTAGGAGTACTGATCTGGGATCAGTTTTGCCTTTTAGATCATAATGAAACAGATTAGATGGACAGGGGGGACCTGATCCTAGATCAGCACTCCTCCTCTGGGAAACTGCATGTATGAAACTGAACACATAGTCGTAGTCTAGTTACAGCAGGTGTTTACTGCCATCTAGTGGAAGATACCAATAAAACACTTTAATATCAGGGTGGGGAGACGGTTGAGCTGAAACAGAAAGTAAAGTTGTTCTTTTGTACAGGATCCATTTTAAGACGACAGAGCAGAAAACACTATATGGAGAGAACTAAAAAATAAAGTGAGTATTTCTAAGTATTTCTGAAAAATTATCTATTCTAAAGGACAGAGCATGTGAATGAATACCTGGAATGAGATATTACTAGTTAGTTGAACTGCTACTTGAGCTTAGTTGCTGACAGACAGCAGTTTTCAAAGTGTAATCACATGTTATCAGTCAAACGTCTGGTAAAGATGGTGGAGGAGCTTTTAAATGATAGGGTTTTATGTTTATCTCAGGGTTTCTCAATCCTGTTGTTCTTGCCCAGCATTTACACACCTGATTCAACTAATCATCAGATATTTTAAGACAGTTGAATATTTGAGGCATACAAATGAACATTCTCAAATTTAAACCTTTTGGATTTGTAGGCCTGTTTACAATTATTATAGGCCTACAGTAATTCACATTTTGGAGGGAAAAAGCACAGCTAAACCTGGTGGACATTTAATTTAATGACCAATGGAATGGTCTAAAACGTGCCAACTCTGCTCACCCGGGGAGCCGGCCAATGGAAAACTAATTTACCCAGTCACCGTTATAACTTTATTTCCTTATTTGGAATTGAAAGTGACTTTGTAGCCTACGCAGTTACAAAATGTCTGTTCAAACTGTGGCGCATATGGAACATTAGAACAGTGGTGGAAAAAGTAAAGATTCCTTAATAAAAAATGACTCAAGTAAAAGTGAAAGCCACCCAGTAAAATACTACTTGAGTAAAAGTCTAAAAGTATTTGATTTTAAATATACTTAAGTATCAAAAGTAAATGTGTAATTGCTAAAATATACTTAAGTATCAAAAGTAAAAGTAAAGTAGGAATAATTCAAATTCAAATGTCTTATATTAAGCAAACCAGACGGCACCATTTTCTTGTTATTTTCATTTACGGATAGCCAGGGTCACATTCCAACACTCAGACATCATTTTTAAAAAGTATTTGTGTTTAGTGAGTCTGCCAGATCAGAGGCAGTAGGGATGACCAGCGATGTTCTCTTGATAAGTGCGAATTGGACCATTTACTGAATGTAACAAGTGTCAGGGAAAATGTATGGAGTAAAAAGTACATTATTTTCTTCATGAATGTAGTGAAGTAAAAGTAAAAGTTGTTAAAAATATAAATAGTAAAGTACAGATACTTTAAAGTAGTTTTACTTAAGTACTTTACACCACTGCGTTAGAAGATGGATAAATGTGTTGATTTTGAAAGAAAGACGGGCAGATTCTGCTAGGTAGGCTACGAACTATTATAAAGTTAGGTCGTCATCACAGTAGGTTTGAGCTACAGTATGATGACTTACCAACCTGATGGTCTCCGTTGGAAATGTTGTGGAAAATGTTGTACACACAGTGTATTAAAATATATGACATAAACAACAAATTATAAGCAGATGCTTTATAGTATATACTCAGATACACAAAATACATCTGGTTTCAGATCTAGAAGATTCTCCTCTTCAATAGCAATATCATACATTCTGACCAGTAACTTACCTGGGGTCAAAGGTACCTGATTTATCACTAAAATGTATAGGATGATCCATAGAGATGTCACTCTTCATGGACAGATGACTGGGTACTGGAGAGACTGATAGAGTTTGATTGGAGATTCTGGAAAACATAATAAATCACCATGAAACTACATTTAAAAATATATCAAAATTATATTTCAATAGATAAAATACATTACATAAAGCAATAAAGTATATGCCATTACATGAAGCAACAAACATATACTGAGTGTACAAAACATTAAGAACACCATCCTAATATTGAGGTGTTCGATGGGGTTGAGGTCAGGGCTCTGTGTAGGCCAGTCAAGTTATTCCACACCAATCTCGACAAGCCATTTCTTTGTGGACCTCGCTTTGTGCACGGGGACATTGTCATGATGAAACAGGAAAGGGCTTTCCCCAAACTGTTGCCACAAAGTTGGAAGCACAGAATCGTCTAGAATGTCATTTTTATGCTGTAGCGTTAAGATGTATCTTCACTGGAACTATGCAGCCTGAACCATGAAAAACAGCCCCAGACCATTATTCCTCCTCCACCAAACTTTACAGTTGGCACTATGCATTCGGGCAGGTAGTGTTTTCCTGGTATCCTCCAAACCCAGATTCGTCCGTCGGACTGCCAGATGATGAAGCGTGATTCATAACTCCAAAGAACGCGTTTCCACTTCTCTAGAGTCCAATTGCTGGTCAAGACCTCAAATCGGTTGTGAAGTAGTATGGACATATTGATGGAACAAGGTCACTAAACTGGTGGTTAGACAGGGTAGATCCAAGAGCAGGCCTCTGCTGTCATCTAGAGGGCGTTTCTCTGTACTGATTGACACATGGAGACTCAATGGAGGCACAGTGCAAAGTGCTCAAAGTAAGGCCCAAACAATTGTTTGTCAGGCTGGGATCTATAAAGCAGTATGTTCTTCAATTAGATGCCAACTAATATTCATACAGGGACAATAGGTGGGGCAGGAGGAAGAATGGTGTTCCTGATTTTCAGAGGAATTCCCCTTTTTTCTTTGTAGCTTCAGATTGAGATTGTTGTTATTCTCCAATATGTTTTTCTTCAGTGAGCCACTCTGGATTCTCCAAGGGGAAAACTCCCTCTATTCTCCACTAGAGAGTTGGAGCTCCATGCTTTTGCTCGGAATTGTCCACTGTTGGTATACATTTATTTGGTCCCCAAAATACCAAAATAAAAAAGGTGTATTTGTCTAGTTTAGCTGAGTCCCGAGTTAGCATCCATGTGGCTCATTTAAAAGTTTCAACAACAACAAAAAAACGTACTCCTGACGTTTCACCATAATATGCTTCTTCAGACAATGGTACAAAAAGTAGCCAAACAAAGCCAAAGGAGAGTGATGAGCAGCAGCAGCATCATCAAACCAGCGAGGCCGCCGGCAAGCCCAACAGTGATGATGCTGCCGAGCTCCAGTTAGCTCCGTGTGCAGAGCCTACCCACCCTTCCACAAGCACCGCCAGGATAATGGCTCCACAGCCCCCTCCACCTCCGACTGTTCCTGACTATCTTGGAACAGAGGTGCCAGCCCAGATTAGCCTAGAATCCTACCGTTGCCGCAGGTTTTCTGTCCAAAAACCTTCATTTAATAGCAACTGGTTCATAAGAAGAGAGTGTCTGGAATACTCGCTTACTGAAGATGCTGCATTGCTGAAAGTTCTGCATGGGGTCCATCTATTGGGAGATGGCTAACTAGTCTGTATTTTCCACTGATTCATATGGATGCCAGTGCACACATTGGCTGTAAAAGCGGGTAAAAACAGAAAAGCATATAACTGTAGCTATGTGGTCTTTACTTGGGTGTGTTTCAGCAGGGTGAGGTCAGAGAGATGCTTCCAAGTCTGTATTTTTCTGAACTCATAAAATCCTTTACACAATCTGATGGGATGAATGTTCAACCCCATTTAAATGACCATAAAGTCTATATAGTACCTTTAAGTTAAGACGTCACAGATCAGTTCATGGCAAAGCAGTTCAATTAACGATGTTAATTGATTCTTAAAGAATAAAACGTATAAATCATGAGCCTCATCTTGAAGAGTCACCTGTGACAGTATTCATAAAGAGTAGGAGTACTGATCTGGGATCAGTTTTTCCTTTTAGATCATAATGAAACAGATTAAATGGACAGGGGGGACCTGATCCTAGATCAGCACTCCTCCTCTGGGAAACTGCATGTATGAAACCGAACACATAGTCGTAGTCTAGTTACAGCAGGTGTTTACTGCCATCTAGTGGAAGATACCAATAAAACACTTTATTATCAGGAAGGGGAGACGGTTGAGCTGAAACAGAAAGTAAAGTTGTTCTTTTGAACAGGATCCATTTCGAGACGACAGCAGAAAACACTATATGGAGAGAACAAAAAAATAAAGTGAGTATTTCTAAGTATTTCTGAATAATAATCTATTCTAAAGGACAGAGCATGTGAATGAATACCTGGAATGAGATATTACTAGTTAGTAGAACTACTACTTGAGCTTAGTTGCTGACAGACAGCAGTTTTCAAAGTGTTATCACATGTTATCAGTCAAACGTCTGGTAAAGATGGTGGAGGAGCTTTTAAATGATAGGGTTTTATGTTTATCTCAGGGTTTCTCAATCCTTTTGTTCTTGTCTAGCATTTACACACCTGATTCAACTAATCATCAGATAATTTAAGACAGTTTAATATTTGAGGCATACAAATGAACATTCTCAAATTTAAACCTTTTTGATTTGTAGGCCTGTTTACAATTATTAAAGGGCTACAGTAATTCACATTTTGGAGGGAAAAAAGCACAGCTAAACCTGGTGGACATTTAATTTAATGACCAATGGAATGGTCTAAAACGTGCAACATCTGCCCACCCGGGGAGCCGGCCAATGGAAAACTAATTCACCCAGACACCATTATAACTTTATTTCCTTATTTGAAATTGAAAGTAACTTTGTAGCCTACGCAGTTACAAAATGTCTGTTCAAACTGTGGCGCATATGGAACATTAGAACAGTGGTGGAAAAAGTAAAGATACCTTAATAGAAAATGACTCAAGTAAAAGTGAAAGTCACTCAGTAAAATACTACTTGAGTAAAAGTCTAAAAGTATTTGATTTTAAATATACTTAAGTATCAAAAGTAAATGTAATTGCTAAAGTAAAGTAGGAATAATTACAATTAAAATTACTTATATGAAGCTAACCAGACGGCACAATTTTCTTGTTATTTTCATTTACGGATAGCCAGGGTCACATTCCAACACTCAGACATCATTTTAAAAAAGCATTTGTGTTTAGTGAGTCTGCCAGATCAGAGGCAGTAGGGATGTTCTGTTGATAAGTTGGAATTGGACCATTTTCTGAATGTAACAAGTACTTTTGGGTGTCAGGGAAAATGTATGGAGTAAAAAGTACATTATTTTCTTTATGAATGTAGTGAAGTAAAAGTAAAAGTTGTTAAAAATATAAATAGTAAAGTACAGATACCTAAAAAAAACTACCTAAGTAGTACTTTAAAGTATTTTAACTTAAGTACTTTACATCACTGCGTTAGAAGACAGATAAATGTGTTGATTTTGAAAGAAAGACGGGCAGATTCTGCTAGGTAGGCTACGAACTATTATAAAGTTAGGTCGTCATCACAGTAGGTTTGAGCTACAGTATGATGACTTACCAACCTGATGGTCTCCGTTGGAAATGTTGTAGACAGTGTTGTACACTCAGTGTATTAAAATATATGACATGAACAACAAATTATAAGCATATGCTTTACAGTATATACTCAGATACACAAACTACATCTGGTTTCAGATCTAGAAGATTCTCCTCTTCAATAGCAATATCATCAATTCTGACCAGTAACTTACCTGGGGTCAAAGGTCCCTGATTTATCACTAAAATGTATAGGATGATCCATAGAGATGTCACTCTTCATGGATAGATGACTGGGTACTGGAGAGACTGATCTCAGAGTTTGGTTGGAGATTCTGGAAAACATAATAAATGACCATGAAACTAAATGTTTAACTATATCAAAATTATATGTCAATAGATAAAATACATTACATAAAGCATTAAAATATATGCCATTACATAAATCAACAAACATGCAGCTCTAGCAGGGCAGGAATTTGACGAACTGACTTGTTGGAAAGGTGGCATCCTATGACGGTGCCACGTTGAAAGTCACATATGCATCATTTTTCAAAACATAGTGAACCTGGAGGCAAAAAGCGAACCCCACATTCTAACTAAATGTTGTTTATTAGCACTCCAATCTATCAATGGCATTTTCGGCACAATTTGGTGAAAGCCCCAAAGCGTTCAGAAAGCCTCTGATTCCCATCACTAGTGGACACCCCCATGAGTGTCTTTCAGAACCCCTCCTAAAACCACCTGTTTCGTTTTGGTTGTTGTTAATGACTCTTTGTTAGTTCCTTCTTCTGTTTGAGAGACAATGTTTTATTTCTTGTTGAGGAACGTAACAATGTTCATGTGATTAAATTAAATCACCCGACTGTTTGGATATGTCTGTTAGTAATTGTTTTATTTCTAAGAGATCATGAGTAAAAGAGAACAATTGACATTCTAGAATGAGTTGTCACTGTGTTCACCACAACCAACATGCTGCATCTCTGTTTAGGGGTCAGTGGTCTAAAATGAGTCTCTCTGGGGAGAGAGAGGAGGGGGTCCCTGCCTCTAAAATGAGTCTCTCTGGAGAGAGAGAGGAGGGGGTCCCTGCGTCTAAAATGAGTCTCTCTGGAGAGAGAGAGGAGGGGGGCCCTGCCTTTAAAATGAGTCTCTCTGGGGGACATGACACCAAAGCTAAGAGGTGAGATGACAATTTTATGAAGAATTTATTAATTTTATTTACAAAATAAATAGCTATTTTAAGATGAATGCACTTACTGTAAATCGCTCTGGATAAGAGCATCTGCTAAATCAGGAATTCTCAATCCGGGGTCAGTGGAGGTACTGCAGGGGTTCTGCAGCACCCTGACTGGACTCGTTGCAATGGAAGACATTTGATAGAATTTTCACGACACGACCACTTTGCCTACTCTTCATTATTGCCTAATATAATGGAATGCATTTTTTTTTTTACCAATTCTGATGGTTGTTACAAGCAGAATTTTGACAATATTACCATTATACCAACACACTCTTCACACCCGTTTAACAACTCTAAATAGCTTTGGCATCGTAGGCATCAGAGTCCCTTGTCAATAATGTTGCCTACAACTTTCATCGAACACATATTTCGCCCTAGATTCCTTCAATTGCCCAATTTATAGCCATGGCCAATTTATGATTAAATTTTTAACAACGTGATGTTGCGCTCCAAAGGAAAAATAACATGATGTAGGTAATTAAATAATCAAAAGAAAAACGTGTTTATTATACACTTAGAAAAGAAGGTTCCTTATAGAACCAAAAAGGCTTCTATAATTTCCTTAATATATGGAACCACTAAAAGTTACATATATTTTGGGGTTCAGTGAAGAAGAACCTCTAGAGTTCTGATCAACGAAAGGTGAATGTTTTGAGGATGTGAACCCAGCAGCCCTCCAGTGGTCAGATCAAGCCCGCCCATTTTTTCCAGCGCCCGGCCCGTGATTCGAACCAGCCACCTTTCTGCCATAGGTCCAACTCCTGCCACTGCTCCAACACCTTAGCCGCTGGGCGAAAACCTGAGTTTAGCTTCAGAAATAAGCATGAGTTAATCTGCCAAACCGAAGACAAAATGCTATGCATTCATTTATACCCATAAGAGTAAAATGTCTTAATTCTCAGCACTTATACGACCAATTTTCTACTCTGAGAAACTTTGTGGATATGGGCCCAGATCTCAAAATATTGTTATAAAAAAACTTTGAATGTTTGTTTTACATATAAAAAATAAATAAAAGAATATTACTAATGTAAGCCAGTATAAAGACTGGGTTTAGTTTATTGTGTGGCTCTGCTCATGTCCGCGTTCTGGAACTGTCCGCGTCCACGTACGGTTTGGCGCCAAGCATATTGTCCAGTTACGCGCAGAGTGGGCTAAGGTGATGTTGGGGAATAACGACGGAGTTCGTTACAGTGTTGAGACACCGAAGTTTATTGTTCAATTAGCTTTTTTGCGTAATGGTCAGGGACAGTATGAGTGTAGCCAGATCCTTTTCACTCGCTATCCTTGTTTCATCTTGTGTGGTTCACCGGATTCGTAATCCTCGAGGGACAGACGAACGACCTGCTAGTTAGCCAAGCTAGTCGGTACAGCTAGCTAAGCTAGCTACTCTACCAGCAGCATCCTAGTTATCCTAGCTACCACTACATCATCACCGGCTGCCTGCATTTCTTGTGGACCAATGGAGCTCCTTGGTTGTTTCTTCCACCTGTTAAATCCCGTAGAGGGCTTCTCCATCTCTCGTTGACGGATGTTGGCCTCTGTCCGGTTCTCCTCTCTTCACTAAATGGACGGTAACTTTAGTGTTTAACCCCTCTGTGTCCAAGGACTGAACTTTTTGAATATTATTTTCGGGGCGCCTCAAGTTACATTTTTTACAACGTTTACTTCTGATGAAATTAGTTCATTGCATCTGCCATGGAGCCCAGTTTCATAATATTACCTTCTGTACCTGGTTATGAAGTAATCGCGAAAAAACAGGCCTTATGTTTGGGCATTTTTCACCCTACCAGCTCCTATTAGTTCTATTGAGCTCCGTGACACCGACTCGCCTTCAGAACGTTCTATTCACAGCCCATTGTTCTGCGTCACAATGCCAGCTTCACTATTGTTATCAATGAGACCTTCCTGCGTTAACCCTGTAGGTTTACCTCAGGTAATTTATTATCAACAAGGTTACGGCTACTTGGTGAGCGTTAACCCTGTAGGTTTACTTCAGGTAACTTATTATTAACAAGGTTACGGCTACTTGGTGAGCGTTAACCCTGTAGGTTTACCTCAGGTAACTGATTATTAACAAGGTTACGGCTACTTGGTGAGCGTTAACCCTGTAGGTTTACCTCAGGTAACTTATTATTAACAAGGTTACGGCTACTTGGTGAGCGTTAACCCTGTAGGTTTACCTCAGGTAACTGATTATTAACAAGGTTACAGCTTGTGGTCGCTTATAGTGAGGTGAGACACAGTTTTAGAGGTGATGGCTGGCGAATAGCCATCAAACATTAAACATTTTCAGATCATGGTTAACCATATTTGTTTTAAGAAAAAAGTGTACAATCTAAACATTTACATTTACGTCATTTAACAGACGCTCTTATCCAGAGCGACTTACAAATAGGTGCATTCACCTTATAGCCAGTAGTACAACCACTTAACAATGTTTTTATTTTTTAAGGGGGGGGGTAGAAGGATTACTTTATCCTATCCCAGGTATTCCTTAAAGAGGTGGGGTTTCAAATGTCTCCGGAAGGTGGTGAGTGACTCCGCTGTCCTGGCGTCGTGAGGGAGCTTGTTCCACCATTGGGGTGCCAGAGCAGCGAACAGTTTTGACTGGGCTGAGCGGGAACTATGCTTCCGCAGAGGAAGGGGAGCCAGCAGGCCAGAGGTGGATGAACGCAATGCCCTCGTTTGGGTGTAGGGACTGATCAGAGCCTGAAGGTACGGAGGTGCCGTTCCCCTCACAGCTCCATAGGCAAGCACCATGGTCTTGTAACAGATGCGAGCTTCAACTGGAAGCCAGTGGAGTGTGCGGAGGAGCGGGGTCACGTGAGAGAACTTGGGAAGGTTGAACACCAGGCGGGCTGCGGCATTCTGGATGAGTTGTAGGGGTTTAATGGCACAGGCAGGGAGCCCAGCCAACAGTGAGTTGCAGTAATCCAGACGGGAGATGACAAGTGCCTGGATTAGGACCTGTGCCGCTTCCTGTGTAAGGCAGGGTCGTACTCTCCGAATGTTGTAGAGCATGAACCTACAGGATCGGGTCACCGCCTTGATGTTAGCAGAGAACGACAGGGTGTTGTCCAGGGTCACGTAAAGGCTCTTCGCACTCTGGGAGGAGGACACAACGGAGTTGTCAACCGTGATGGCGAGATCATGGAACGGGCAGTCCTTCCCCGGGAGGAAGAGCAGCTCCGTCTTGCCAAGGTTCAGCTTGAGGTGGTGTTCCGTCATCCATACTGATATGTCTGCCAGATATGCAGAGATGCGATTCGCCACCTGGTTGTCAGAAGGAGGAAAGGAGAAGATTAGTTGTGTATCGTCAGCGTAGCAATGATAGGAGAGGCCATGTGAGGATATGACAGAGCCAAGTGACTTGGTGTATAGCGAGAATAGGAGAGGGCCTAGAACTGAGCCCTGGGGGACACCAGTGGTGAGAGCATGTGGTGCGGAGACGGCTTCTCGCCACGCCACTTGATAGGAGCGACCGGTCAGGTAGGACGCAATCCAAGAGTGAGCAGCGCCGGAGATGCCCAGCTCGGAGAGGGTGGAGAGGAGGATCTGATGGTTCACAGTATCAAAGGCAGCAGACAGGTTTAGAAGGATAAGAGCAGAGGAGAGAGAGTTAGCTTTAGCAGTGCGGAGAGCCTCCGTGACACAGAGAAGAGCAGTCTCAATTGAATGACCAGTCTTGAAACCTGACTGGTTTGGATCAAGAAGGTCATTCTGAGAGAGATAGTAAGAGAGTTGGCTAGAGACGGCACGCTCAATAGTTTTGGAGAGAAAAGAAAGAAGGGATACTGGTCTGTAGTTGTTGACATCAGAGGGATCGAGTGTTGGTTTTTTGAGAAGGGGTGCAACTCTCGCTCTCTTGAAGACGGAAGGGACATAGCCAGCGGTCGAGGATGAGTTGATCAGCGAGGTGAGGTAGGGGAGAAGGTCACCGGAGATGGTCTGGAGAAGAGAGGAGGGGATAGGGTCAAGCGGGCAGGTTGTTGGGCGGCCTGCCGTCACAAGTCGCATGATTTTATCTGGAGAGAGAGGTGAGAAAGAAGTCAAAGCATAGGGTAGGGCAGTGTGAGCAGGACCAGCAGTGTCATTTGGCTTAACAAACGAGGATCGGATGTCGTCAACCTTTTTTTCAAAGTGGTTGACGAAGTCATCCACAGAGAGGGAGGAGGATTCAGCAGAGAGGAGAATGTGGCAAAGAGCTTCCTAGGGTTAGAGGCAGATGCTTGGAATTTAGAGTGGTAGAAAGTGGCCTTAGCAGCAGAAACAGATGAAGAAAATGTAGAGAGGAGGGAGTGAAAAGATGCCAGGTCCGCAGGGAGTCTAGTTTTCTTCCATCTCCGCTCAGCTGCCCGGAGCTCTGTTCTGTGAGCTCGCAATGAGTCATCAAGCCACGGAGCTGGAGGGGAGGACCAAGCCGGCCGGGAGTATAGGGGACATAGTGAGTCAAAGGATGCAGAAAGGGAGGAGAGGAGGGTTGAGGAGGCAGAATCAGGAGATTGGAGGATTGAGGACATAGAGAGTCAAAGGATTGAGCAGAGGGAAGAGATGATAGGATGGAAGAGGAGAGAGTAGCGGGAGAGAGAGAGCGAAGGTTGCGACGGAGCATTACCATCTGTGTAGGGGCAGAGTGAGTAGTGTTGGAGGAGAGCGAGAGAGAGAAGGATACAAAGTAGTGGTCAGAGACACAGAGGGGAGTTGCAGTGAGATTAGTAGAAGAACAGCATCTAGTAAAGATGAGGTCAAGCGTATTGCCTGCCTTGTGAGTAGGGGGGGACGGTGAGAGGGTGAGGTCAAAAGAGGAGAGGAGTGGAAAGAAGGAGGCAGAGAGAAATGAGTCAAATGTAGACGTAGGGAGGTTGAAATCCCCCAGAACTGTGAGGGGTGAGCCATCCTCAGGAAAGGAGCTTATCAAGGCGTCAAGCTCATTGATGAACTCTCCAAGGGAACCTGGAGGGCGATAGATGACAAGGATATTAAGCTTAAATGGGCTAGTGACTGTGACAGCATGGAATTCAAATGAGGAGATAGACAGATGGGTTAGGGAAAAAATTGAGAATGTCCACTTGGGAGATATGAGGATACCTGTGCCACCACCCCGCTGACCAGATGCTCTCGGGGTATGCGAGAACACATGGTCAGACGAGGAGAGAGCAGTAGGAGTAGCAGTCCCTGTCCTCTTTTTCAAGATGTGGCCGATTTAAACAGCCAGAATACATTTTTTAATTAAGAAATAACCATTTTTTTGACAACTTGTTGTTTCTAAGTGGCTGCTGGGTAATTTGATATGCATCGAACTCTTCGTTCGTAGGCATCAAATTGAGCGATTGCTGCACAGGTTCACTGAGTTGCAAACCAAATGGGTATAATGGGGTGATTGTTGTCTAATCTGGTGGTCTAGCGAATGGATTTGTAGATCTGACGCAATGCTTTTTCAGTCGTTCCTCTTGCGTTAGCAGTGCAGGAGTTTTCCTGTGAGGGGGAGTGGTGGTGTATCCAAGGAGAAAACTAAAACTGATCTTCTGAAATGTCATTCATGGTCTTATGCTGCCATCTATTGGAATTATTTAAGAACTGCAGTAGTACTGAATAAAGTATATCCTTACTAAAGTAGTAATTAATTAATTAGTTAATTTTACCACTTACAACCATAAAATAACCACTTATAGCATAACAAACGATGAAACTGACATAAACCAAAAACACCATACATTTAGTTAACTATATATATTTAAAAAACTATTTATTTAGATGGGTGACATTATCTGCCACTGTAGATAAAGAAGAGCTCTCCAGTAGGTGAACCAAAACATTCAAAGACCATTTTCTCAAAATTGAGGTTACAAGTTTATCATCTTTCAAAGCAGATTTACTTTCCCATTGTTCCTCAACTGTAGTGTATGATATACCTTTTTCTAGCTGAGTCTCTACTTTTATCCAATGTAAAAAACACAATTTCAAATTTTGCTACATAAGTTCGAGCCGGTCGGTCACATTTGACTGTGTAAAACCTAGCAGTACTAGTTATTTCTCTGATAGTGAGGTAGATATATATTATTACTGTGTAAAACCTAGCAGTACTACTTATTTCTCTGAGAGTGAGGCAGATATGTAGCATTTTGCAATAAAAAGATGATTATTTGTCTCTCTGAAATGAAACCATCAAGTGATAGATTTTAAACAAACACATTGAACAACCCCATGCCATGATTAGCTACTGAAAAATCATAATTTCTTTAAACAGTAAAAGCTAATTTACCAACATTTCTGAAAATGGATATATAGCGTTTTGGAATGAAACTCTTGTTTCTCCATCTGAGCTCAGAGTAGATGAGAGATGTAATGTTTGTCTCTGTTGTGTTGAAGCCCAATCAAGCAGGAGAGACCAGCCTCCCCTGTACCCAGCTGTGTGTCCATGAAGAGTGACTGGTCTATGGATGAACCTATAATGTTTAGAGAGGGAGACTTTTCTAGTGAACAAAGGTAAGAAGAACTCATGGGTCATGGTCAGTGAGTTAAACAACACTGTCTCTAGTCATTTCTCCTCTACCATTTTACCATTTATTTTTGTTGTTTTCATAATCCATAGGCTAATCATTTTTTCAATTTTCCACAATATTAAACAAACACAACATTCCGTGTGTGTGTGTGTGTGTGTGTGTGTGTGTGTGCACTCCCTGGATGAGGAGATGTAATCTCATGTTTTGTCTACAGAAACCAACAGGAGAGATCAGAGTCAGAGATTCTCAGTGGTCAGTCTTCCCAGAGTCATCAAACAGACCTGGCCTCCATATTCAGTGTATGTGGTCCTGTTATGTACATTTGTTTTAGTTTACCTCAAGTAAAGTTGATCTGTCAATCATTCATTAATGTGTTAATGAGAAAGCATTTAGTCTCTTGCTTAACTTATTTATTTGATTCATTTCAGTTGCTTGAAGAGAATATTATGACATTTGTGAAGAACGAGCTGAAGATGTTCAAGAGGATTCTTAGTCCAGAACTCCCAGAAGGCTTTGAGAGTCAGAAGCAGGATAAGGAAGTGATGGATGCTGAAGATGAGAAGCAGGAGAGCAGTGCCAGAGAGGGGGCTCTGAAGATCACACTGCATGTCCTGAGGAAAATGAACCAGAAGGAGCTTGCTGACACACTGGACAAAAGTAAGAGCTGTCTGCCTCATGTTGAATGCTGTTTTAGAACATTTAAAAGCTGTAGCTAAAATACAGCTAAAGTAGCTGTGTAACTCAATGATATTGTAGCAGCCTTAACACAACACCTAGTGACCTCATCAAGTAGCAGCAGGGATGTGTTGTGTTGATTAATTTAGAGAGAGAGAGAGAGAGAGAGAGAGAGAGAGAGAGAGAGAGAGAGAGAGAGAGAGAGAGAGAACATTAATGATATCATCAGAAATTCAGAATAATATAATAATAATAATAATAATAATAATAATAATAATAATAATATAATTATTCACTCCAGTGTGTAATGCATTATGAAAACATTTACAGATTTATACACTCAGTTAAGGGAATAAATTATTAAAATGTACAACTTTATAACACAGTCCAACAATACTGTAGTCATTAAATCAGACGTAATATTAATATCCTTTCTTCATTCAGATGAACTTGCTGTGATTTGCCAATGTGAACTCAAATCTAATCTAAAGAAGAAGTTCCAATGTGTATTTGAGGGGATCGCTAAACAAGGAAACCCAACACTTCTCAATAAGATCTACACAGAGCTCTACATCACAGAGGGTGGAACAGGAGAGGTCAACAATGAACATGAGCTGAGACAGATTGAGACAACAACCAGGAAGCAAGCAAGACCAGAGTCTGCAATCAAATGTAATGACATCTTCAAACCCTTAACTGGACAAGACAAACCTATCAGGACTGTGCTGACAAAGGGAGTCGCTGGCATTGGAAAAACAGTCTCTGTGCAGAAGTTCATTCTTGACTGGGCTGAAGGAAAAGCAAATCAGGATGTCCAATTTGTATTTTCATTCCCTTTTCGGGAGCTGAATTTGATGAACGGGGAAAAACACACTTTGATTAAACTTCTCAATCACTTCTCAATGGAAACCAAAGAATCAAGGATCTCCAACTACGACAAGTACAAAGTTCTGTTAATCTTTGATGGTCTGGATGAGTGCCGACTGCCCCTAGACTTCCAGATGAACAAGATCTGTTGTGACGTCACAGAGTCAAGCTCAGTGGATGTTCTGCTGACAAACCTCATCAAGGGAAATCTGCTTCCCTCTGCTCTCCTCTGGATAACTACCCGACCTGCAGCAGCCAATAAGATCCCTTCAGGGTGTGTTGACCAGGTGACAGAGGTACGAGGGTTCAATGACCCACAGAAGGAGGAGTACTTCAGGAAGAGATTCAGTGATGAGGACCTGGCCAGCAGAATCATCTCACACATAAAGACATCAAGGAGCCTCCACATCATGTGCCACATTCCAGTCTTCTGTTGGATTTCTGCAACAGTCCTTGAAAACATGTTGAGTGCAGACAAGACAGAAGAGATGCCCAAGACTCTGACTGAGATGTACTCACACCTTGTGGTGTTTCATACCAAACAGAAGAATGAAAAGTATCTTGGGAAAGAAGAGACAGGTCCACACTGGAATAAAGAGAGCATTCTGTCACTGGGAAAACTGGCTTTTCAACAGCTTGTGAAGGGCAATCTGATTTTCTATGAAGAGGACATGAAAGAGGCTGGCATTGATGTCAATGAAGCCTCAGTGTACTCAGGATTGTGCACACAGCTCTTTAAAGAGGAATGTGTGCTTTACCAGGACAAGGTGTACTGCTTCGTGCATCTGAGCATTCAGGAGTTTCTGGCTGCTGTATATGTGTTCCTCTCATTCATCAACAACAATGAGAATCTAATGGCCGAACCGCAAGTTACTGAAGTTACTGTCTACAAGAGTGCTGTGGATAAAGCCTTACAAAGTGAGACAGGAAACCTGGACCTCTTCCTCCGCTTCCTTCTGGGCCTCTCACTGGAGTCCAATCAGAAGCACTTACGAGGTCTACTGACAAAGACAAGAAGCAGCTCACAGAGCCATGAAGAAACAGTCAAGTACATCAAGGAGAAGATCAGGGAGAATCCCTCTCCAGAAAGGTGCATCAATCTGTTCCACTGTCTGAATGAACTGAATGACCATTCTCTAGTGGAGGAGATCCAAAGCTACCTGAGATCAGGAAGTCTCTCAGAAGTCAAACTGTCACCTGCACAGTGGTCAGCTCTGGTCTTTGTGTTGCTGACTTCAGAAAAGGAGCTGGATGTGTTTGACCTGAAGAAATACTCCAGATCAGAGGAAGGTCTTCTGAGGCTGCTGCCAGTGGTCAAAGCCTCCAGAGCTGCTCTGTGAGTACATAAAATGACATTTAAGTACTAATCATCAGGAAGAAATATTCAGTTTAGAGAAATATATGTATTATAATATGTATATAATGTATAATATTAAATTGAAAAACTTACTGAATCAGTGCATTGGTGTTCACATTAGTATAACAATATGACCATGCAATTCTAGGAGACGGAAGATGAATCTATATGTTGTTTAAGAGAATAAACCAAATGCATCTGCCATTGACCTTCTACACTACTGGTGTTAAATTAACAGTGTGTTTGTGAAATCATGATGATCTCTCTGTCAGGCTGTCAGGCTGTGGAGTCACAGAGGAAGGCTGTGCTTCTCTGGTCTCAGCTCTGAAGTCAAACCCCTCACACCTGAGAGAGCTGGATCTGAGTAACAATGACCTGAAGGAATCAGGAGTGAAGCTGCTCTCTGATGGACTGGGGAATGCCCACTGTAAACTGGAGACTCTGAGGTCAGTATTCCTGTAGTTGGTCAACAAGTGATAACTGTTCACCAGATCCACATGTGTTTACCAGGCACACATAGTCCACACCATATGTGTTTGGACAGTGATGCTTACAGTTTTACATTTGGTGCTATGCTCCAGCATTTTGGATTTGAGATATAATGTTTCATATTAGGCAACAGTACAGAATGTCACCTTTTATTTGAAGGTAATGGTGAGAGGTTAGCATGTTTTGTTGTAGCCTCTGTAACTTTCTCACCCGTTATTATTCATGATTCATTCATGATCCTTCTCAATCATGGCATCATCAGGATTACTTTAGTAGTGTTTAGAAACATGTTATCTACTCACTTAGAAAGAAAATGACTCAACACCAACCAATAGCAGTGTGGTTTTAATATGATTTGACTCTTTGCAGGCTGTCAGGCTGTCTAGTCACAGAGGAAGGCTTTGCTTCTCTGGTCTCAGCTCTGAAGTCAAACCCCTCACATCTGAGAGAGCTGGACCTGAATAACAATGACCTGAAGGATTCAGGAGTGAAGCTGTTCTCTGATGGACTGGGGAATCCCCACTGTAAACTGGAGACTCTGAGGTCAGTATTCCTGTATCACTCAATGAACACACACACACTGGACACACACACACAGGACACAAACACACAGGACACACACACACACACACACACTGGACACACACACACACACACACACACACACACACACACACTGGACAGACACACACAAACTGAACTCACACACACTGGACACACACACACACACACACATATTTATTTAGTAGTGTTTAGAAACATGTTATCTACTGTTAATACTGATACATTAATTAATTTATATACAGTACCAGTCAAAAGTTTGGACACACCTACTCATTCAAGGGTTTTTCTTTATTTTTACAATTTTTAAATTGTAAAATAATAGTGAAGACATTAAAACTATGAAATAACACATATGAAATCATGTAGTAACCAAAAAAGTGTTAAACAAATGAAAATATATTTTATATTTGACATTTTTCAAATAGCCACCCTTTGCCTTGATGACAGCTTTGCCCACTCTTGGCATTCTCTCAACCAACTTCACCTGGAATGCTTTTCCAACAGTCTTGAAGGAGTTCCCACATATACTGAGAACTTGTTGGCTGCTTTTCCTTCACTCTGCGGTCCGACTCATCCCAAACCATCTCAATTGGGTTGAGGTCGGGGGATTGTGGAGACCAGGTCATCTGATGCAGCACTCCATCACTCTCCTTCTTGGTAAAATAGCCCTTACACAGCCTGGAGGTGTGTTTGGTCATTGTCCTGTTGAAAAACAAATGATAGTTCCACGATGCCCAAACCAGATGGGATGGCGTATCGCTGCAGAATGCTGTGGTAGCCATGCTGGTTAAGTGTGGTTAAATTCTAAATAAATCACAGACAGTGTCACCAGCAAAGCTCCCCCACACCATCACACCATCACACCTCCTCCTCCATGCTTTACGGTGGGAAATACACATGCAGAGATCATCCGTTCACCCACACCGCGTCTCACAAAGACACGGCGGTTGGAACCAAAAATCTCAAATTTGGACTCCAGACCAAAGGACAAATGTCCACAGGTCTAATGTCCATTGCTCGTGTTTGTTGGCCCAAGCAAGTCTCTTCTTCTTATTGGTGTATTTTAGTAGTGATTTATTTGAGGCAATTCGACCTTGAAGGCCTGATTCACACAGTCCCCTCTGAACAGTTGATGTTGAGATGTGTCTGTGACTTGAACTCTGTGATGCATTTATTTGGGCTGCAATTTCTGAGGCTGGTAACTCTAATGAACTTATCCTCTGCAGCAGAGGTAACTCTGGGTCTTCCATTCCTGTGGCGGTCCTCATGAGAGCCAGTTTCATCATAGCGCTTGATGTTTTTTACGACTGCACTTGAAGAATCTTTCAAAGTTGTTGAAATGTTCTGTATTGACTGGCCGTCATGTCTTAAAGTAATGATGGACTGTCATTTCTCTTTGCTTATTTGAGCTGTTCTTGCCATTATATTGACTTGGTCTTTTACCAAATAGGGCTATCTTCTGTATACCCCCCTATCTTGTCACAACACAACTGATTGGCTCAAACACATTAAGAAGGAAAGAAATTCCACAAATTACCTTTTAAGAAGGCACACCTGTTAATTGAAATGCATTCCAGGTGACTACCTCATGAAGCTGGTTGAGAGAATGCCAAGAGTGTGCAAAGCTGTCATCAAGGCAAAGGGCGGCTATTTGAAGAATCTCAAATATAAAATATATTTTGATTAATTTAACACTTTTTTGGTTACTACATGATTCCATATGTGTTATTTCATAGTTTTGATGTCTTCACTATTATTCTACAATGTAGAAAATAGTAAAAATAAAGAAAAACCCTTGAATGAGTTGGTGTGTTTAAACTTTTGACTGGTACTGTATATATACATATATGAATAGATATGGCAGGTTTCAGGACACTGAAATAATATATTTTCACACCAAAGAATAGCAGTGTGGTTTTAATATGATTTTACTCTTTGCAGGCTGTCAGGCTGTCTATTCACAGAGGAAGGCTGTGCTTATCTGGTCTCAGCTCTGAAGTCAAACCCCTCACACCTGAGAGAGCTGGATCTGAGTAACAATGACCTGAAGGATTCAGGAGTGAAACTGCTCTCTGATGGACTGGGGAATCCCCACTGTAAACTGGAGACTCTGAGGTCAGTATTCCTGTAGTTGGTCAACAAGTGATAACTGCTCACCAGATCCACATGTGTTTACCAGGCACACATAGTCCACACCATATGTGTTTGGACAGTGAAGCTTACAGTTAAAAATTTGGTGCTATGCCCCACCATGTTGGATTTCAGATATAATGTTTCATATTAGGCAACAGTACAGAATGTCTCCTTTTATTTAAAGGTATTCATATATATATATATATATATATATATATATATATATATATATATATACATATATTTTACCGTTTAGAAATGAAAGCACTTTATGTATCTTGTTCTCCCATATATATATATATATATATATATATATATATATATATATATATATATATACATATTCACTTATATTGTATTAAAGTAGTCATAAGTTTAGTATTTGGTCCCATATTCCTTACCTGCAGTGATTATATCAAGCTTGTGATTCTACAAACTTGTTGAATACATTTGCAGTTTGTCTTGGTTGTGTTTTAGATTATGTTTTTACCAATAGTAACTGAATGGTGAATAATGTCCTGCCATTTTGGAGTCACTTCACTTGTATTGTCAGTAAGAATAGAAGATGTTTCTGAACACTTCTACATTCATGTGGATGCTACCATGATTATGAATAATCATGAATGAATCGTGAATGATGATGAATGAGAAAGTTACAGAGGAATAAGGATCATACCCCCTCTGTTGGTAATGGTGAGAGGTTAGCATGTTTTGTTGTAGCCTCTGTAACTTTCTCACTCATTATTATTCATGATTCATTCATGATTTTTCTTAATCATAGCATCATCAGGATTAATTTAGTAGTGTTTAGAAACATGTTATCTACTCACTTAGACAGAAAATTACTCCAGTCATCATCCACCATTCAGTTACTATCGGGCAAAACATAACCCAAAACACAACCAAAACAAACTGCAAATGCAACCAACGAGTTTGGGACCAAATACTAAACTTTTGACTACTTTAATACACTCTGAGTGAATTTATCAAAATACGTATGACTTCTTCAAAAGTGGGGGACTAGATACATAAAGTGCTTTCATTTCTAAATGGTGAAACAGATATGTATTCAAATACCCTCAAATAAAAGGTGACATTATATACTGTCACCTCATATGAAACATTTGATCTCAAATCCAAAATGCTGGAGTATAGAGCCACATTTAAAATGTTAGCTTCACTGTCAAAATAGATATGGTGTGGACTGTATACTCAATACAATCTACCGTCATTTTCGGACTATAAGCCGCGCCTTTTTCCCCATTTTTCGACCCCTGCGGCTTATATAACGGTGCGGCTAATCTATGGATTTTTACAGCTAACGGCCACTAGAAGACCTCCTAAATCTATGGATTTTACAGGTTACAGTCCACCAACTTTAACTCTATGGGCTCTATGACCGGTCCGCGCCCCCCACCTTTAAGCGGTGGGCTCCAGCAGGAAAAGCTGGAGGCCGGAAAAGAGTGAGACAGGTAGCGCGCAAAAGTAAAAGTGGAACCGAGAGTGGTACGAGAGACAGAACGAGAGACAGAACGAGAGCAAGACAGACAGACATTACGAGAGCGAGACAGTTTGTGCAAAGGAAGTTTTCATGCACAAACCCTCATTATGGAAAACAAACGTAGAAATGCATATGATGCAGCTTTTAAGTTAAAGGCAGTCAATCTGGCTGTAAAAGAAGGAAATAGAGCTGCTGCACGTAGCCTTGACATCAATGAGTCAATGGTGAGACGTTGGAGACGCCAGCGGGAAGAACTGTCTCAATGCAAAAAGTCAAAAAAAGCTTTCAGAAGTAATAAAAGCAGATGGCCCGAGCTTGAAGACTTTCTTGAAGATTGGGTGAACACACAGAGAGCAGACGGCCGAGGTGTTTCCACCGTGCAGATCCGACTGAAAGCTGAAGTCGCCACCGAAATGAAAATTGAAAATTTTAGAGGTGGACCATCCTGGTGTTTCAGATTTATGAGACGAAAGTGACTCTCCATCAGGGCGCGGACGACTGTGTGTCAGCAACTCCCTCCCGACTACCAGGAAAAAATAGCAAACTTCGGCGAATTCACACAAAAAATGATAGAGGAATATTCCATCGGACCGGACCAGAACATAAATATGGATGAAGTGCCTTTGACGTTTGACCTGCCTCTCACTAGGACTGTTAACAAGAAAGGTGAATCGTCCATCACGTTGAGAACCACTGGCCACGAGAGAACGCATTTCACTTGTGTTCTTGGCTGCACAGCATCTGGATTAAAGCTTCCGCCAATGGTGATTTTTAAGCAGATTAAAATGCCAAAATAAAAGATCCTGAACGGCATCTCCTTTAAAGTCAACAAGATGGATGATGGAAAGTGTAATGAATGAGTGGCTGAATGAGTGGCTGAATGAGTGGCTGAATGAGTGCTGCATCAAGCGACCTGGAGGATTCTTTCGCCCAAAAAAGCTTTGATCGTTTTGGACAGCATGAGGGCCCATATAACGGATTATGTGAAAGCAGCCATCAAGAGCACAAACTCGATTCCAGCTGTGATTCCTGGGGGCACAATGAAGCATCTGCAGCCACTCGACATCAGTGTCAATCGTGCGTTCAAAGTGGCACTACGCGTTCAGTGGGAGGCGTGGATGACTAGCGGCGATAAATCATTCACCAAAACTGGTCGCATGCGAAAAGCAACTTTCGCTCAAGTTTGCGAGTGGATCCTGATAGCGTGGAGGAGTGTCAAAACATCCACGATCATTAACGGGTTCCGAAAGGCTGGACTGCTGCGTGATGAAGAGGAGGACGCCGCCACAGCTGAGGCCCTTCAGAGGCTTTTCGATTCCGACAGTGACGAAGAGGAGTTCGTTGGTTTTGAGAGCGTCAATGAAGGAGAGAGGAGAGTGGCTGACGAAGCCACCCTGAGCCTGTTCATTTTCCGACACTGAAGATGAGGACTTTGGTGGTTTTAGTACGCAGGAAGAAGACGGAGATGAGGTTTAATGACTTGACTTTTCTGGTTACAGCCGTGTACTGCAACTTAGCCTAAAAGATGAAGACAAGGATTAATTACTTTTCTGGTAGGCTGATTACCGTATATTTTAAGCAGCCGTGTTGCTGCAACTTTAGGTTTACGCGCTTACTGTCGTGTTACAGGCACTTTATTTTGCACTTTAAAAAAAATACATTTAATTTAGCCATTGATATTGCCTCGTCAAACGCTGTAAGCTTTGTTTTTTGTTATGGTAATACTGTAGGCTATAATGTAGATAAATATTCAAAGATGTGCACACTTTTTCAAGGTTTTTCAAAAATAACCAAAGTTAAGTGGTTAAATTATTGTGACGCTATTAACTAATTTTGCTGGAATACATTATGCAAATATGCAACTTGTTTGTTGAAATGTTAATAAATGGGAGCTTCCTCAAGCAGCCATCTCTTTCCCGACAATCCCCTCTGTGCACGAACCCTTACATATGGTAATTAAACATTTAAACACCTGCGGCTTATAGTCCAGTGCAGTTTATATATGTACACATCATTCAATTTAGCTGCTGCGGCTTATACTCCTGTGCGCCTTATATTGCGGAAAATACGGTAAATCTGATACCTCACTGTCTGTCTTTTGACTGATACTGCTTTTTAAACTGCTCTGGTCAGTCTACTCAAATATTCGTACTATACATGTTTCTCTCTACAAGCAATATTATGATCATTTCTAATAATGATACATTCATTTATGAATGGATATGGTGGGTTTCAGGACACTGATATATCTGAATATGTTGTAAAAATATACTGCCACAATTTTCACCACCAAAGAATAGCAGTGTGGTTTTAATATGATTTGACTCTTTGCAGGCTGTCACGCTGTCTATTCACAGAGGAAGGCTGTGCTTCTCTGGTCTCAGCTCTGAGTTCAAACCCCTCACACCTGAGAGAGCTGGATCTGAGTAACAATGACCTGAAGGATTCAGGAGTGAAGCTGCTCTCTGCTGGACTGGGGAATCCCCACTGTAAACTGGAGACTCTGAGGTCAGTATTCCTGTAGTTGGTCAACAAGTGATAACTGTTCACCAGATCCACATGTGTTTACCAGGCACACATAGTCCACACCATATGTGTTTGGACAGTGAAGCTTACAGTTTTACATTTGGTGCTATGCTCCAGCATTTTGGATTTGAGATATAATGTTTCAGATTAGGCAACAGTACAGAATGTCACCTTTTATTTTAGGTTTTTCATACATATCTGTTTTTCCGTTTAGATAGGAAAGCATTTTATGTGTCTAGTTCTCCCATTTGAAGAAGTCGTAATTATTTGGACAAATTCATTTAGTCATACGTTTAGTATTTGGTCCCATATTCCTTACCCACAGTGATTACATCAAGCTTGTGATTCTACAAACTTGTTGAATACATTTGCAGTTTGTCTTGGTTGTGTTTTGGATGATGTTTTTCCCAATAGTAACTGAATGGTGAATAATGTCCTGTCATTTTGGAGTCACTTCACTTGTATTGTCAGTAAGAATAGAATATGTTTCTGAACACTTCTACATTCATGTGGACGGTACCATGATTATGAATAATCATGAATGAATCATGAATGATGATGAATGAGAAAGTTACAGAGGAACAAGGATGATACCCCCTCTGTTATTGGTAATGGTGAGAGGTTAGTATGTTTTGTTGTAGCCTCTGTAACTTTCTCACTCATTATGATTCATGATTCATTCATGATCTTTCTCAATCATGGCAGTCACAGGCTTGATTTAGTCATTGCATTCAAAGAATATGGGACCAAATACTAAACTTTTGACTACTTTAATACACTATAAGTGAATTGGTCAGAATACTTATGACTTCTTCAAATAGGGGGACTTGATACATAAAGGGCTTTTATTTTTCTAAATGGTGAAACAGATATGTATTAAAATACCCTCAAATAAAAGGTGACATTATATACTGTCACCTCATATAAAACATTTAATCTCAAATCCAAAATGCTGGAGTATAGAGCCACATTTAAAATGTCAGTTTCACTGTCAAAATAGATATGGTGTGGACTGTATACTCAATACAATCTAAATCTGATACCTCACTGTCTGTCTTTTGACTCATACTGCTTTTTAAACTGCTCTGGTCAGTCTACTCAAATATTTGTCATATGCATTTTTCTATCTACAAGCAATATTATGATAATTTCTAATAATGATACATTCGTTTATGAATATATATGGCAGGTTTCAGGACACTGATATATCTGAATATGTTGAAAATATACTGCCACTATTTTCACCACCAAAGAATAGCAGTGTGGTTTTAATATGATTTGACTCTTTGCAGGCTGTCAGGCTGTCTAGTCACAGAGGAAGGCTGTGCTTCTCTGATCTCAGCTCTGAGGTCAAACCCCTCACACCTGAGAGAGCTGGACCTGAGCTACAATCACCCAGGAGACTCAGGAGTCAGACTGCTCTCTGCTGGACTGGAGGATCCACACTGCAGACTGGAGAAACTCAAGTATATAGAGGGTTTATGTCAATGTTCATATCAGACATGTTGGAGTTATCAGGCTAGTTAAGACAAACATTCTGACCACCACTTGGACTAAGTGATATAAAGACTGTGTGTGTATGTGTGTGTGTGTGTGTGTGTGTGTGTGTGTGTGTGTGTGTGTGTGTGTGTGTGTGTGTGTGTGTGTGTGTGTGTGTGTGTGTGTGTGTGTGTGTGTGTGTGTGTGTGTGTGTGTGTGTGTGAGTTCAGGTGTATCCCTCAATGACTGTCTGTTCTTCTGCTTACCGCTACAGTGTGGAACATGTTGGAGAGAACACAATGAAACCTGGACTTAGAAAATGTGAGTGTTGACTGCTGTGAAGAATATGACTAAGAATAAGTCTTAATTCAAGTGAAGTCAAAGTCAAAGACCACCATCATTACTTACTTGGTCATATTAAATATCAGCTGTAGTTCTACAGAAGCACAAATCAGGAACACCAAAGTTTACAAAGAGTTGCTTTGTCAATGTGTGTGTCTGTGTGTATGTGTGTGGCGTGTTCCTGTTACATTAGAAATGTGTGTATGTGTTCATGCATGCATACAGGTGTGAGTGAGTGTGTATCCAGTGTGTTTGTGTGTGTGTGTGTGTGTGTGTTCAGGATGTGTGTGTTTGTGTGTGTGTGTTCAGGATGATGATGATTTCTAATATTGTGTCTGGTTTCATCCCATCAGATGTCTGTGATCTCACACTGGACCCAAACACAGTAAACAGACTCCTCTCTCTGTCTGAGGAGAACAGAAAGGTGACATGTAGGAGGGGTCTGAAGCAGCTGTATCCTGATCACCCAGAGAGATTTGTGAGCTGTAGACAGGTGCTGTGTAGAGAGGGTCTGACTGGGCGCTGTTACTGGGAGGTAGAGTGGAGTGGGAGAGGGTCTGGTATAGGAGTGACATATAAAGGAATCAGCAGGAAAGGATGGGGTGATGACTGTGGGTTTGGATACAATGACAAGTCCTGGTGTCTGTTCTGCTCTGACAACCGTTACTCTGCCAGGCACAATAATAAGTCCACTACCATAGACGTCCCCTCCTCCAGCTCCCACAGAGTAGGAGTGTATCTGGACTGGCCAGCCGGCACTCTGTCCTTCTACAGAGTCTCCTCTGACACACTGACCCACCTGAACACATTCCACTCCACATTCACTGAGCCCCTCTATCCAGGGTTTAGGGTTGATGATGTTGACTCCCTTGGTGACCATTGGGGTTTGGGGTCCTCAATGTCCCTGTGTCATCACACTGAACACAAACACACACGCTGAACACGCACACACACACACACACACACACACACACACACAAACAAACACACACACACTGGACACACACGCATACATTGAACACACACAAACAGACACACTAGACACACACACACACACACACACACACACACACACTGAACACACAAACTGGACACACACGCACACACACACTAGACACACACACACACACACACTGAACACACACAAACACTGGACACACACACACACACACACACACACACACACACACACACAGCACATAACTTTGTCCAAGTGTGTGTGTGTGTGTATATGTGTGTGTGTGTGTGTGTGTGTGTGTGTGTGTGTGTGTGTGTGTGTGTGTGTGTGTGTGTGTGTGTGTGTGTTTGTGTGTCCAGTTTGTGTGTGTGTGTGTGTGTGTGTCAAACACATTGGGAACAAACACACACTGATCACACAGGCACTGGATACACACACACACACACACACACACACACTAGACACACACACACACCACTGAACACACACAAACACTGGACACACACACTGGACACACACACACACACACACACACAGGACACACACACACACACACCAAGGACACACACACACACAAACACTGGGCTCACACACACTGAACACACACACACACACACTGGACACACACACACACTGCACACACACACACTGGATACACACCCACACACTGGACACACACACACACACACTGGACACACACACACACTGGACACACACACACACACACACACCAAGGACACACACACTGGACACACACACACACACACACACTGGACACACACACACTGGACACACACACACACACACACTGGACACAAACACACACACACTGGACACACACACACACACTGGACACACACAAACACACACACACACACACACACACTGGACACACACTGGACACACACACACTGGAAACACACACTCACACACTGAACACACACACACACACACACACTGGACACACACACACGTACACACACTCACACACTGAACACACACACACACTGGACACACACACACACACACACACACTGGACACATTTCCATGTGTAGGATTTTGATGAAAGGAAATCCCATATAGCCTTGTGGACAGGACTTTGCTATGGCATCTTCTGTTTGGGTGTCTCAGGTCAGGTCTGAGTCATGATCAGAATGTGTCTCTGTGTCTATTTCCAGCCCTGTCATTTCTACCTGTCCTGATCTAGTGTTTCACCCCTGACCTCCTTACACCGTCTCACTGTCCATGTCTGCTTTTAGCTCCCACCTCTACTTCACTGTGTTATAATGGACCTTATGCTTGTTATGTCACCTCTGTAACCAGTTATCAAACATACTGACCTTTCTGACCCTATCCCATGGCCCTACTTTCTACAACTGAACATTTAAATTCCTCTATGAGTTTTGTTTAGTATCCATTTACTTATCTATGTATTTGTTGTATATTGGGGATGTGCTGCAGAGCATCATGGGGGTTTGTATGTGTTGAGATGATCACGTTCCAGATAAATGGTTGAACTGATTCCTGTCTCCCGTCTCATCATTATTGAATTGTTATACAGACGTGGTTATGAAACCCACGAGACATAACAAAAGATTGGCGATGAGTAAGTCTGAATCTACAGGAACTATTCTGTCTGGAAGAAGTGGGTTTTTACAACTGTTTAAATCTGATATTTTCTGTGGTACAGAATAGGCTAATGTTAGCACAGTGTATTGCTAGCAGAGGCAAGTGCATAGTCGAGCTAGCTAAGAAAGAGCGTTAACCAGTGGTGTAAAGTACTTAAGTAAAAATACTTTAAAGTACTACTTAAGTAATTTTTTTTGGTATCTGTACTTGACTTTACTATTTATATTTTGGACTATTTTTACTTTTACTTCACTACATTCCTAAAGAAAATAATGTACTTTTTATTCCATACATTTTCCCTGACACCCAAAAGTCAAAAGTACTCGTTACATTTTGAATGCTTAGCAGGACAGAAAATGGTCCAATTCACACACTTATCAAGAGAACATCCCTACTGCCTCTGATCTGGCAGACTCACTAAACACAAATGCTTTGTTTGTAAATTGTCTGAGTGTTGGAGTTTGCCTCTGGCTGAACGTACATTTTAAAAACAAGAAAATTGTCTGGTTTGCTTTATGTAAGGAATTTGAAATTATTTATACTAGTACTTTAACGTTTGATACTTTAGTATATTTTAGCAATTACATTTACTTTTGATACTTAAGTACATTTAAAACCAAATACTTTTAGACTTTTACTCAAGTAGTATTTTACTGGGTGACTTTCACTTTTAGTTGAGTCATTTTCTGTGAAGGTATCTTTACTTTTACTCAAGTATGACAATTGGGTACTTTTTCCACCACTGGAGTTAACATCGTCATGGACGGCAGAAAAGGACTCGAGACGGACATCGGAGCGGGAAAACAACGTGATTAAAAAATAGGAATATACAGTGATTAAAGGAAAGGACATTTATTCAACTGTGAAGACAAACCTTTTAATTAAAACTGCTAAATGAGCGAACTTAGGAGGAAACGTCAGTGAGTGAAGTGAATGAAGATCACGTGACTGAGGAAAATATTGCTTTGGTTGAGGACAATATTGAAGTGAGTGACAATCAGAAGCTTATTGAGAAATGAACAATTATTGGAATTGTTGGAAACATTGGACAGTTTGATAAAAGTATTGAGCACTGGAGCTCATATACAGAACAGTTTGAATATTTTGTTCTTGTAAATGACATGGATGAGGACAACATTGTGCCGACATGTTTTAGTGTAATGGGGCCAAAGACATTTAATTTACTAGGCAGCCTGCTACAGCCAGTCAGAACAGGTAATAAGACGTATGGGGATATTGTGGAGATACTTAAAGGACATTTTTCACCAGAACCACTAGTTAATGCTGAAAGGTTCAGGTTCCACAGGAGACATCAGGAAGAGGGAGAATCAGTAACAATGTTTGCTGCTGCATTAAAGAAACTATCAGAACACTGAGTTTAATGCTGTTCTAAATGACATCATTAGAGACAGACTAGTATGTGGACTACGGAGTGAAGCTACACAAAAGAGACTGTTGACTGAAAGTCATCTGACCTTGGCAAAGGACATTGAAATCAGTGTGTCCATGGAACTAGCTGCTAAAGAGGCTCACCAGTTGAGTTCATCAGGAACTTAGTGGGTTCATCTAACAATCCTAATCATCAGCTGATACATTTTAATCTCATACACAGGGTAAACCTTCCACCTAGAAAACATCATTTAATAGAAATCACAACCGCTCCTCTGTGTGATCTATGTAATCAAGGTGCCTTGGACTCCTTTAATCATATGTACTGGGAGTGACCAGGGGACATGTTTTGGAAAGAGGTATCCTCATACCTTGTTCCCCCAAACTGTTATTACTGGCTGTATAACTAGTTTCCATAATATACTGATATATATTTTAACAGTATTGTGTCTCTAGCTGTATAACCATTCCTGCTGCTATTTGTTCTGATATATATTTTAACAGTATTGTGTTTCTAGCTGTATAACCATTCCTGCTGCTATTTGTTCTGATATACACTACCGTTCAAAAGTTTGGGGTCACTTTGAAATGTCCTTGTTTTCGAAAGAAAAGCAAATTTTTTGTCCATTAAAATAACATCAAATTGATCAGAAATACAGTGTAGACATTGTTCATGTTGTAAATGGCTATTGTAGCTGGAAACTGCTGATTTTTAATGGAATATCTACATAGGCGTGCAGAGGCCCATTATCAGCAACCATCAGTCCTGTGTTCCAATGGCACGTTGTGTTTGCTAATCCAAGTTGATCATTTTAAAAGAATAATTGATCATTAGAAAACCCATTTGCAATTATGTTAGCACAGCTGAAAACTGTTGTGCTGATTAAAGAAGCAATAAAACTGGCCTCCTTGAGACTAGTTGAGTATCTGGATCATCAGCAATTGTGGGTTCGATTACAGCCTCAAAATGGCCAGAAACAAAGAACTTTCTTCTAAAACTCGTCAGTCTTGTTCTGAGAAATGAAGTCTATTCCACGTTCTGTTTCAGCTCAGCCGTCTCCCCATCCTGATAATTAAGTGTTTTATTGGTATCTTCCACTAGATGGCAGTAAACACCTGCTGTAACTAGACTACGACTATGTGTTCGGTTTCATACATGCAGTTTCCCAGAGGAGGAGTGCTGATCTAGGATCAGGTCCCCCCTGTCCATCTAATCTGTTTCATTATGATCTAAAAGGAAAAACTGATCCCAGATCAGTACTCCTACTCTTTATGAATACTGTCACAGGTGACTCCTCAAGATGAGGCTCATGATTTATAAGTTATATTCTTTAAGAATCAATTAGTATCATTAATTGAACTGCTTTGCCATGAACAGATCTGTGAGGTCTTAACTTAAAGGTACTATATAAACCATATGGTTATTTAAATTTATTACTATTGTATTACTCTTTATATTAACTTAGCTACTGACTTGTTCTATTGTTGTTGTCAAGAGGTTAACCTGCTAGTCAGCATTTCATTGCACTGTTAACTCCATGTATATGACAAATAAACAGACTTGAACTTAGAAGGGAAGGGGGAGGACAGCCAGAAAGGGAGGGGAAAAGATGGCTAGCTAAATTACAGTATGTGTCCTCAAATGTTATGTCATCTAAACATCTCACATTAGCTGGAAGAACTGACAAATGAAATGAATCATAGAGGTCTTATAACTTATTCCATTCTACAGGTCCATTGTTTTGTCTCATGTCTCTTTATATTCATATACCCTGGGGACCATGTAGCTGTATTGAAATCACCTTGTTTTATAACCTCCTTTGTTGCTCAGTGGTACTTCAATTGGCCGGACCATGCCCAATTCTTTCCAACAGTAATGCTCCAGCATCCACTCAGAGCTTATGCATCTAATGCATTCTTCAAATACTGCAGAGTTGTTAAGCAAGTCCCATCTTCATCCACATGTATTTGCTTATTTGTAAGAGGAAACCTGAGGGGATCACTGTAGTGTGTCATAAATGCATCCAAAATGGTTCTGAGGTCCTCAACAATGCTATTCTGTACCGTAATTGGGATGCAGTGTTCTTTCCTGATTTTCAAAATAAAAAGACAGATATTGATTTTGAGACCTTCAATTAGCTGCTCAGTGTTGATCTCTGTGGCTTGAACATATTCAGCCTCTGGCAGACTCTCTACATCGCTCATGTCATCTTCAATGGGATCAGTCCTAATCTCAAATTCATCATGAGGGTAATTCTCATCTAAATTGGAGCTTGAAAGCTCTGTGGTTTTGGTAGATTTGTGACTGATAGGTTTTGAAACATCTATTTGTTTTCCCACACCCATTATGTCCACAGGTAATTAGAAAATGTGGTTCATGCTCGTGATAGAGGCCGATGTGTGTGAGTCGTCTGGACACAGAGAAAGTTTGCTCGTTGCAAAGTGGACAATTTAATAGAGTTGGCATTCTTCAGAAAGATTGTGAACATTGGAATGATGGGATGAAATCATGGAGATCATTGGTACTCAGCCACTTGCAGACATCATCAAGGGACCAGTCTTCCACAGCCACACTCAAATAAAAGTTGACACATAGCGCAAAAGTGAAATGTATTAGTTATGAGGCTAAAACAAAACCTATCCCACACTTTCCAGACAACCACCTTTCCTCCTCATTTGTATTTATGGTTGTTCCATAAAGAAGCAGAGGTGGTCAGGAAAGGTGAGGATGTCTGTCTCTTATAATAAGGGATTCTGCAGTCCCACATTTAAGTGTTGACTCAGATAATATGATGCTCCAAATGGGGCATTAAGTTATTCTTCCATGTCAACCCAAATTGGCCTATTAGAGTGCTCAATAAAGAGAGCCTATCTGGGCAGTTATAAAGGCTTCTTGCTATAATTACATGTTAAGGAGCTTTAATCCTCCCTTCTAAATCTTTACCTGTAATCTAGCTTGGTTCATCCTGGCCCTTTTAATAGTCCAAATGAATCATTTTGTCTATGGTGTTAAAGGTGTAGGCAGGTATGGACAGTGGAAACATGCTGATGATGTAATTCAGTTTAGGAGCTTTAACCATCTTCATAACATGTGGCCTACCCCACAATGAGATGTATAGCTTGTCCCAGTTCTTCAACTGGAGTTGAATTTTGTTCAAACACTGTATTGATTGATTGATTGACTCACTGTAAATACATTCATTCACTATTCAGTTAGTATTGGATTGACAAAGGAGTAACACAGAACACACTATAATCACACTTCAAATACATCCAAATACTTTATAGAGGCTAACCTGTTAGTAGATCCATAGCGAGCTTTAAACATTGTCTTGCTTTGGTCTGAAATACAGAGGACAGAACAATCCGCCCCAATACACCAACCTGAAAGACATCAATTAGACACAAACACAACATAAACAACATGAATATTCAATATCAAATGCATCTAACTAATCTGATCTGCTTTATGTATTCTTCTTTTTGTCAAGTCGAACATAATCTACATTGGGTCATCTGTGTGTGTGTGTGTTTCTGTTTTACCTGTTCGTGGTGGTTGATACATTTCTCTATCCGAGCTCACAGCTCCCAAACTCTCCACCACTTAACTGGACAGGGGCAGGATAAGCCAGGTACTAACGGGAGGAGGATGGAAGGAGATGGTGAGAAAGTATATCATGGGTTTAAATGACTACAATTTCTCAATATTGAGTCTAGCTAGCTAAAGTTAGCTAACGTTACAGTAACTTTAACTAGCTAGCTACTGTAGCTAACGTTAGCTAAAACGTACCAACATTTATACAACAATTACCAGCTAACATTACATGCTATGTAGCTTGGCTTGCTGATGAATAACCAAGAGTACTATCGTATCTGAAGATTATGCCTTTGTTAAATGTTTTTCATGACGAAATGGAATGTTGGTTGTTCAGGCCAAAGGGGGGATGTTTTATGATGTTATTTGAAATGTGCCGCTTGGAGGGTGACGCCCGAGGGGAGACTGGTGATTGGCCAGAAGAAGGGAGTAGCCCCTCCCTTTGCATTGTTTATAAATAGGGGGTAAACGATGAGACGGCAGAACGGCCATATCAATCTGGGAGCCGTTCTCCGGACATCGCGAGTCTGTATCTATGCTGTAGATTCGTGATTTTAATAAAAGCCTCTAACACGATGCAGTATGGCGAACTCTTTGTTGACAGCGATAATTGCCACCATTCATCATATACGACATAATGGCGCCCAACGTGGGGCGGGTTTTGCGTCTCTTCCTTGTTTCAGTCAACCGCCGGCCTAACTCTCTCTGAGGCATGGAAAAAAAGGGTGAGTTCTTACCGCTTCGGAGTTTGTTAGATTGGATATGACTTGTGTACATTGAGGGGATGTTCCATTATGACCCGGCCTCGGTGGCGTTGTTGCTGGTCAACTAGAGTCGGCTAAAATTTATCCCAGGGGAAACGGCAGATAATTGGGAGTTTTTAGAGCATGAAACGGTAGGATTTAAGTATTGAACGTGTATAATTCATTGGTAACGGGTGACAATGGGTTAGTAGAGAATAAAGGTTGGAAGACGTCTGCATAATTAGGGCACCGGGAATACGGAAAAGACCTCGAAACGAGGCGACTCGTAATAATTATTATTATTATTATTGAGTGGGCTACAAATCCTGGGCTTAGTTAGTATTGGGTCAGGTTGATTTCTTAAGCGGGAATTATGAAGTGAATTGGTGTATTTATGTTATACTCCTCCTCTGGCCGACGGGAAATTGGTTTGGGGATAACCGCTTGATATGAGATTCATCTTTCAAGGCAGCATAAAGTTAGACGGGGAGATAATTGTGATGATGATGATTTGGCCACGGTGCAGGGTGTTCATTTGTATAGCTAGTAGGCCGCAGTTGGCTAGAGGCTGAAGCTAAGGCTGGATTGTTTCAGGCCACGTGGTACATCGTTGCTCAGGCTAATTTTTGTAAGGCTAAAGTGCGAATCATGCTACATCATGGTGGCTGAGGTGGATGCTAGTGCTAATTGTGTTTTGTGCCACGGTGTACCTTAGGCTAAGCTAAAGGCTAATGCTACAGGCTAATTGTGTTGCGTGCTACATGCTAACGGATATCCTTAGAGATTCCGTTGCGACGGGTGAAAGTCTCTTAAACTTGTTTATGTGTTTGTAAGTCAGGTTATATGTTTTGTGAGCGCTGGTAAATGTTGTTTGATTATAAGGGGGAAATGGGGAGTTACAGCTGGCTGTTATTCTTTCTGTTTGGGGAGAGAGAGAAGAGAGAATCTTTCTTCCACGGTGAAAAGGGGTTTTTGAATGGTTGTGCGCATGCGTTTAATTTTGCGACACTACACTACAGAAAGGGGGAGTTTATGACACGAGATTAGGACACGTTTTGGTTTACGGCACTAAATCTACGACATGCGGTCGACGAAACAAAATGGTGGCGTTAGTAAATGTATGGGGATGCGTTTAATTTTAAAATGATATTTGCGCATGCGTGGGATTCTGCAAAACAACACATTGGTTAAACTGCAGGGGGAGACAGAGGAACACAGACGACGGAACAAATAGGCACAGGGAGAGTTTAAGATGAAACTTGTCTTGGGACCTATTGAATTTATACATTAAATATAGGATAATGGATTATAATAGATTGAATTAAATAATTAAATAACGGATTAAAATAAAAAAGGTTTTTGAGCGATCTATTTGATTCTGAGTTTAGTCTTAGAGTGAATAATGTAGAACGAATGAATATGGAGTGGTTGGAAATACTCAGTGATGGTATGAACTACTAAAAGCTGTTCTTGTGTCTTTATCCCTTGTCATGAGAGACAGGAGAGAGAGGGGGAGCGAGGAGATACAGGAAGTGATCACGTCACGTGGCAGAGGATCAAGTCAAAAAGGTTTTGGTACTGATTATGGTTACAAAATCTTTCCCTAACAGAATATGTGATGTTATGACGAGTTTACATGGGCTTGGCAAATTTTATTTCAATAAAAGTTACATTTTGGAGGCTATGTGCATCACTGGGCTGGATTGCAGTTCGATTGGAAATCAGGTACTGACATTATTCTTTAAATTTATGATAATTAGGGGTTATAGAGCAAGGGGTTAAAGGCTTTGTTTAGGGGTATTTTAGTCTGAAGATGACTAACTTGCATTTACTGGCAGTTGATGGGTTGTGGTAATATACTCAACACTAATGGATAAGGTGGTGACATAGGATATAGGAATAAAAATTGGTTTTAATTATTCATGATTTTTAATTGACTTATTTGGATTTATTTGGAGTTGTTAGGTTATATTAAGAATTACAGGGGGAAGCCTATATAACTTAAATAGTCTAAAATAGGATAGTTCACAATAAAGGAATATAAAGGGCTTGATATAGGGGAAAATTGATTGAAATAGTCCTTTTTTAATCAAAGTAATCAAAGTAGGGTTAGAGTAGTGTTAGGAGAGACTAATGGCAGAAGTTAGTACACCTTTCTCACATATGGATTCAGCAGAAAGACATTATCTAGCAGGGTGATTATGGCATCAGAGATGAAGACGAATACGAGCAGAAACAACGATGAAGATGAAGACGGAAGAAAACCGAGATGTCTGGGAACTTAAGGAGAAGAGGATGATGATGAGGAGAGGTCATGGGTGGAGGTGACTCTGTGATCAGAAGGAAGTGGCAAGAGAGGAGAGAAGAAGGATACAAGAGCAAAGATGAAGAAAGCGATGAAGATTTGGAGATTAAAGGTGCTTTATGTTCAAGAGGATTTTATCCTACAATGACTAGCAAAGAAGAAATGGAGGTATAGACCGATGCTTATCATGCCTGGATAAAGCGAATAGTTTAGAAGAAGTAACACCGCTGAAGATACAGAAGAGGAGAAACTGCTGAGGAAAGAATCCCAAGAATTGGAGGAGAAGAAGAATACATTGAGGCAAAGATGCTGAAGAAAAGTAAGAAGATGATGGAAGACGATATTTCAAGGACAGAACTTAGAAGATAACCTTTTGAAGAATACTGATAGGTCCACAACGAGAAGAACCGGACGAAGAAAACTCTATCAAATACAACGTATAACTGGTGGTGGAGAAGAAGAAAATAAGTGTTGGTTATGAAGAATCAGAGTGAATCAAATCAACAATCACTGTTACAGCTTTAACTGAACAATATCAAAGGCAATTGTACCCGCCAAGGGGGGACCAGATGTTCCATATCGACTGTCAGTTTCTGGACAGACACAGAATTGGAGAAGAAGAAACAGAGGAAGATCAACGAGCAAGTGAAGATCACCTGTGCTTCAGGTGAACACTAAATATTCTAGAGTGCCGAGAATATCCGGAAGGGGTGCATTGCTGAGAGCCTCGATTAGAGAAGAAGAGAAAATAGCTAACAGTTGAAACCACCGGCCATTAGAAGTGATAGTGAATAGGGGAAAACTTATCTGTGTTCAGCCTAAAGAGGTTAAACATCTCACTAATTGATAACTAATTAGGATAGGGATTTGAGGTAGTACTTACTCTTAAAGTACTAATATTAGAAGATACTGTTATTGTAGTGTTGGGAAGAGAATTGAAGCGTACAATAAAGATGTACACTAGACGACTGACTGTCTGGTAGCATATTTTAAAAAAGTAGGGTTTTTGGGGAATCATTTGCTTAAAAGATAAATATCATAGGAAGGATGATAATGTATTAGATTGCCTGTTAGACAATCTGTCTGGGAAAAAACTTAATACGGGTGACTGTTATTTTGGGTTACATTCTTACACTAAGAGATTTGAGGTTAGGCTAAAAGGTGTTTAGTCGGTTTTGCCAAGTCTGTGTGTAATGAGTCAGAAGCAGGTGGGGAACTTTCACAATCACATATTCCAAAAATTTGGTGGTAAGAGATTTTGTCAATAGATCAGGGGAAAAGGTTTTAAATGTTATGAGAGAAAAGATTAGATTAAAATAAGTTAGGGGTAGGCTAGGTTGAAGGGACTCTGAGACAGTAAGCTAAGTTTCAAAGTTAGTAGTAAGACAGAGAGAGAACAGTGAGGAAGGACATTTTAAAGTTTAGTGGGAAGATATGGTAGGAGTTTAAATCGGTTAGGAGCAGATGCATTGAGAAAGTATGTGTTGCTGAATGATTTGAGGGTGATTGAGTATCTATATTTACAGTTTCAGCAGGGAGATCAATGTCATTATAGGTGTATTTTGTGTAATCAAAAGTTTAAAGTTTAGAGGTAGAACTGAAAGGGGGAAAAAGTGACACTAGGGGTGATGGATGGAAGTACAAGGAAAGAGTTCAGAGCTTAGGGGAAAACTAGGGATGAGGTAGTAACAATAATGACATCAACACGTGAGTCTATTAAAATAACAGGTAGAAGTAATTTAACTCTTTCAACATTGATAGTTATTAAAGCCATAAATATAGCGCATTTGATTAAGGGTCCAGCATCAATTATAGGGGGAAAATACTGTTATGAGGGGTAGGAGAATAATAATTATAATATGCCATTTAGGATGATGACGTTTCTTTCACAGAGAGAGAGAGAGAGAGATAATTAGGGAGGATAAGTATTGTTAGCAGGATCAGAAGTAGGAGCTGTTGCACCTACTCAAATAAGGGATTATTTTGCGTAAGGTTACAGATAAAGATCAGGGAGAATATGTGTATTTATCTAGTGAAAGCATAGAAATTTGTTCCGGTTAAGAATGATTGGTTAAAGGGCTATGTAATTTGTTAGGTGATGCTTATAATGGAAGATTTGAAGTCTGTAAAACTTTCCACAGTCACAGAGGGAGTTAAGGATAAGTTTATTACAGTAGTCACTCCAACAGGGAATAATCGAATAGGATGTTGGTAGTTTCCCACTAGAGGGAATTAAGGGTTTTAATTCATCAACTAAATCAACAACGTTAATGGTAACTTTGGAAGGGATTAATGATACGATGTTAATAGCAAATGTAGGAAGGATGACAACAACTTTTCTGAAATTAAAGGAGGCAGCAAGAGAGACTCAGGGGTTTAGGTTATTACGAATAGGGTTAAAAAAGGAGAGCAGATATTAATAGAAACAATATAGATTAATCTGAAATGGAGAAGAGAGATTCATCATGGAAGCTGCAGGATGAGGTCTTTTGATTTTGATGACAGAGGGGGGGGGCATCTGATCAGTGCTGCTCGTTCCTCTGTTGTGGAAATTAGAGATAGATTAACTCATTCGGTAAGAATCAGTGAGGAATCTTGAGGGTCCATGTCTGTTGAGAATTCCATCCCGGACCTGTTAGACGGTTGCGCAGCCTCTGTCAGGTGTGGGTCAGTCTTGAGCTTTGTCATGACTGTGGAATTGGCAACAGTCATTGACAGATAAAATAATGTAGTTGTCAAAACAGTAGGGTTTAAGTGTTCTTGGGTGAAGGGATTACCCTATGGGCATTGGTTAGAGGGAAAGTAAAATCAGGTAATTGCAAACTCTGAAGTATTCAGGTGAAATATTGAGGGATAAAAGTTGTTTTTGCTCTAATAAAACATATGAGGTAAGGGGTATGTTTATGGGAAGATCAGTGTGATAAATTTGGATAAGCATGACCTTAAGGGTAGTAATGACAAATAATAGGTTACTTTTTATATATCAGGTAGTAAGAAGAGCAGGACTTTGATGGTTAAAAGATTAGCTTTTGACTGACAATGTGACTATGGGAATTTTAGAGATATTTGGTGGGTTTGTGATGATAGAGTATATTCTTACCCTATGGGGGATAGGATGTTGTTACAGGTCAACGTTGAAGCTTCCATAGGAGGTTTTACCATTATAAGAGGGATAGCATTGGACACAGCTAACTCTAGGGTTAAAAGGGTGACATTACATTTACATTTTAGTCATTTAGCAGACACATGGCGACATGTCATAGTCTTCAAGCCTATCATTGAAGAATAAGTTTAAGGGAGAAGGGGGGACTTCATTCATGGTATGGTGTAACATTTGGGAAGATAATATTGATAAATATTAGTTATCCTGTGAGTCCAGATAGTTCAGATAATATCACTGGGGTTATAGATGCATTATAAGGGATGCATTTGAAAGGATTTAGTTGCAAGATCAATTAGGCCAGTAGGGGCAGTGATGGGTCAAATTCTAGTTTAAGCTTTGATAACACTGTGTGATGTTTGTACTGACTTTTGAGAAAGTTATGAGATTGAGATAGGTTGGAGAAGTGGTGCCTGGAGACAACACTCAGATGCCGGTGTTGACTGTTCCGGATCTGGACGAAGACGGACGAGGGGGTCTAGATGGACTACTGAATGGATAAATATCCTTTTTGATTATTTGATCATTTTATTTTTATTGTTTCAAGGAAAACATTTTTTTTTTTTAGTATGATTTTAGTATGATTTATGAATCAAGGGGGGAATGGGTTTATGTGATTCATGCATCATTTATATATCAGTTTTATAGTGTTAGTGGATAGTGATGTTTAATTTGAAAGTGTTTTTTTGGGAAAGATACTGTTTGGTCTTTTTCTTTTTCTTCCAGAGGCATTTGGGAGAACATGTGGAGATTGGAATACTCAAACAAAGACAATATGAAGGGACAATATGACTGGAGGAGATGAAACAAGGAGGGTGTGGCTGATTCCATCATCAACAAGTCCATTGGAAGAGGACACTACAGGGAGAGGAAGTGTAGTGGACTACATTCCAGTGTCTGCAATGAAATATAGACATGTGTAATACATAATTGTGTCATATTCTTAGGTATTGATTTTAGTAGAATGATGTTTGATGTTATTGAATGCAGATGAGGATCTCAGATGCTTTTGTTTATTTCGATGGGGTTAGGGACAGAAGGTCTAGGAAGGGAGAGATTCATTGTACGATTCGATGGGTTGACCAGTTGTACAATGGATATTTATGGATAGGATTTTGTTTACATGTGTATTTAATTACATCATAGTTTCAAATGCATTTACATGGTTAATGAGGTTATCTGGAGTACCGACGGTGGTTGCCTGGGGCAGAGGGACCGTGAGAGAATTTTACTGTCTTGATTGATATGGATGGATGGCTGCTGGACAGTTTTTCGCTCTCACACTCCATAGAGATTTATTCATAATTCATAGTAATGTGTTCATACTTCATAAACAGTTGTTCATATGTCATAGTAATGTATTTACACTCCATAGAGATTTCTTCATGGGTCATAGTAATGTATTCACACTTCATAAACAGGTATTTCATAGAAAGGTATTTACACTCTAGAGGAGAATGTTTTTGGGTTTAAGGTTAAGAATATTCAATGAGATAAATGGTTAATAGTCATAATCTTATTCTGTTTGTTTTCGAGACGTTTATTTCGTCTCGAAAGGGGGGAATATCGTATCTGAAGATTATGCCTTTGTTAAATGTTTTTCATGACGAAATGGAATGTTGGTTGTTCAGGCCAAAGGGGGGATGTTTTATGATGTTATTTGAAATGTGCCGCTTGGAGGGTGACGCCCGAGGGGAGACTGGTGATTGGCCAGAAGAAGGGAGTAGCCCCTTTGCATTGTTTATAAATAGGGGGTAAACGATGAGACGGCAGAACGGCCATATCAATCTGGGAGCCGTTCTCCGGACATCGCGAGTCTGTATCTATGCTGTAGATTCGTGATTTTAATAAAAGCCTCTAACACGATGCAGTATGGCGAACTCTTTGTTGACAGCGATAATTGCCACCATTCATCATATACGACAGTACATTACATGATGTATTGTTTTTAAGTTATTTGATAGTAGTTTGATTAATTATTATCTTAGCTAGCGAATAGCTAAGGTATCACTCACCTTTCACGTCAATCCGTTGCAAGTCATCTCTTATTGGTCGCGTCTCTCCAACCATCCGCGCGCTTCCCGCTTCCAGTTGTCTTTTGACCAACGGTCTCAATTTGAATTCTGCGCTCGAGCGCCCTTTACTCCCGAGGGCGCTGCTGGTTCCAAACCGAACCCCTCTTTTGAAAAGGCTTCTTCAAAGAACCCCTGAAGTCTACAACGGTTCAACAACGAGCTGATGGCAGAGTATAGGCTTGGAAATTAATCTTAAGGTATATTTTTTACCTTATATTATCCTAAAGGATCCTACAGGAAGCTTTTCTTTTAAGAGTGTAGTTCACTTTTACTCATTTATCTGCAAAACCATGCCTTCCGAGTTGTAGCTAATTTTCCCCAAACATCAGACACCCCCTGACCTCGGACACTTTCTAGCGGTTGGAGAACTGAATCACCTCGAGCTCAACATTTAAATGGGCTGAAAAATAACGGTAAGTTTTGTGACTAACGACACCCTTTTAGCTAGCTGACCACCGATTTTCAGTGCAATTTATGTAAGTTAAGTTAGGTTTTGAGAGTTTTCAAAAAAGTTATATGTACACATTTTGTGGAACACGCTGCATATTGTAAAATTCGACTGCGCGACAGACCACACCTAATTTAATATCCAACTTTTTACCTCTGAAATATAGCTAACGGATTTTCTAATGTTGCTATCTTAGTTGCTAAATGTTGATAGAACTGCTAAGTAAGCAAAAAGGAAAGAAATTGTAAGTGTTAGATAATACATATCACGAAAACAGCTGCATGTTGTCAAGCTTTACCGTATCAAAATTGGAGTCCTCTGACGGAGGCGTTTTGCACAATCTGCAAAAATGTATTTGGAAATTTGAACCATGAACTTTTCGACACCTATCACTGTTGGCTATATTTCATCTTACAACAGCTACATAGAGGCAGTATTTAGTTAAATGGTACAATGTATGCATCAATATTACACTAATTGGGACACTAATTTTCATTACAGATAACATCAAACAAAAAACGTGGGTACACTTTCAGTTATTGTGAAAACTTTCATCACCTTTCAATGCCTTAGCTTTGAAATGTAAATGTTTATACATATTCAGATTGAGTTATCTTTCTAAAATGTGTATAGTATGCCAAGTTATTTAGCTACATGTATTTACCACTGCAGCATGGAGAAAGTCAAGAGGAAGCAATGGAGTGAGGTGGACATGTTCCATGCCATGGAGGACTGCGGGGCAGGGATGGCTATCCACCAGGCTGCCAAGGTTAGGCATCTTTTGTTTTTAGGAGATTACCATGTGTATGTGAATTTTATCTGCTAGTAACAGTTTTCTTTTCTTATCTACCAAGGTGCATGGTGTACCTCGGCAGACCCTGGCGGACAGGCTGAGCGGCCGGGTGACCCATGGTTGTCGCAGTGGACCACCCACATTGCTTGCACCAGAGGATGAAAAGTCTCTGGTGCAGTACTGTATCTACTGCGCCAGCCATGGGTTCCCCTTCACCAGACAGAGGCTGATGAAATACGCAGACAAAATCCGCAGGTATTTGGTGTTCTATGTGTTTATGTATGTAGAATGCTGGACTGACTGTTATCAATGTGTGTGATGTAAATGTGGATGTGTATGGTGATGCCAAAACAAACATTTTCATCCTGGATGGACAATTATATATTCTATTCTATTGTAGGTTTCGGCACCCAGGGGAAACAATCCCACCACTGGGGAAGAGGTGGTGGGAAATGTTCAGGAGGAGGCACAAGAACCTAAGCATGAGGAGGCCGGACACCCTGGACAGGGGGAGAGCTGAGTGTGCCACACGTCCGACGATGGACACCTTCTTCACTTCTTATGAGAAGCACTTGGAGGAGAGTGGGTTGAGGGAGAAACCCAGACAAATCTATAACTGCGATGAGTCTGGGTTTCGTAGCGACCAGAGCAGGCACAAAGTGCTGGCTCCCCGGGGCGCAAAACACGTGTACCAGCAGGCTCCGGGGACCAAGGAGCACATCACAGTGCTGGCCTGCTTCAATGCAACTGGGGAGGACATCCCCCCGTTTATCATCTACCCCAAGTGTTTCCCCGGTGGCCACTACACACTGGGAGGCCCCCCCCCAAGCCTTGTATGGACGGTCAAGCAGTGGCTACATTGACGGGGACCTGTTCAGGAAGTGGTTTCAGCACTTCATTAAGTATGCAGTGAAAGAGCGCCCTCTCCTTCTCCTCTTTGATGGGCACAATAGCCACATGGACCCGGAAGTGCTCGCGGTGGCACTAAGGGAAGGGGTTATACTTCTTTGTCTTCCACCACACTGCACCCATGTCCTGCAGCCGCTGGACGTGGCATACTTTGGCCCTTTAAAGGCTGAGTTCTCCAAGGTAGCTGGAGACCTTAGCCATTTTGACCACTCCTACATGGTAAACAAATCAGAATTTGCCAGAGTATTCCGCTACCCGTACCAGCGATGCAAGGACATGCGCTATGTGGTGGAAGGGTTTAAGAAGTGTGGCCTCTTCCCTTTTGACCCTTCAGCCATTGATGGGTCCCGTTTAATGCCGTCTCGGACCCTACCGGGTCCCAACACCGCCTCTACTGGAACCAGTAGCAATGTGCCATCCATCAGCACCTCCTCCCCAGCGACCACAGGAGGACCCTCAGCCCCTGCCCCAGTCCCAGCCGCTGCTCCAGTCCTATCCCTAGCTCTAGAAGAGCACCCCCTAATAGAGGGGGGCTGATAGCGAAGGACCTGGGGCACATCCTTACTGTCCTGAAGTATCGGCTGGACCGATACAGAAGACTCCCTGTGGTCGCCACATGCCTCACCGGGGAGGAATACACGCGCCAGTGGCAGGAGAGGGGTGAGAAGGAGAGGGCCGGGGCAGAGGAGAAAGAGCGTCGGGCAGCCCTCAGAACACAGAGGGCACAGGAGAGGGCTGCCATGGATGAGACCATTGACGCCATCGCCTCTGCTGGACCCCCTGCTGGAACCACTCCTGACAGCTGCATCACCACTGCCAGTGCCTCCCAGTGTGCAACACCTGTAGGAGCCGCCGGAGTCCCCAGCTGCAGAAGAAGGCCACATGCCTACTACCCCGGCCACACCATCGTCGGCCCCTCAACCCCACCATTACAAACACCAGCTCCTCCAAGCCATCGTCGGCGGTTTTGTCCACCACCACCACGATGCACACCACCCCCCATGTCTGTCACCACCAACACGGCCTCCTCTGGACCAACTGCCTCCTCCGTCTCCCCTGGTCACACCACCATAGCAGCCTCGTCTGATGTCCCTGCCCCCTGCAATTTGAATACCACCACCTCCACAGGTAAACACATGTTAAATTACGAAAAAATGACTGTTTGTTATCTGTTTTATAAAACAGCAATGTAAAAAAAAATATATATATATCTTTATATATCTACAGTAAATAGCACCAGCCCTCAAGTCATCTCCGCCTCCTCCAAAACCTCTGCAGCTTCCTCCAGAGGTATTGGTGTAAAAAAGTTGAAAAGGGTTTTCATGCAACATGCTCTCTAACACCACTTTTTCTCAAACTGCAGCACAGAAAAGGAAGAGAAAAGCTACACCGGTCACATCTGTCACACCACCCATGGCACCACTCTCAGGTACTTCATAATCTGTTTTTCTCGCTCTCTCAGTTGTATCAATTACTATTGTTGTTGAAGAACTTCTACATTTTACAAAACCATATTAATCAATTTGTATTATTATTTAATTTTTTATAAAAGAAGACACCACCTGCTGTGCTCGCTGCGGGGAGCGTGATCCGCCTGCAAGCTCCTCTCAGGAGTGTAGATCCGAGGTGCCATGGGTGTGCTGTGACTTTTGCCAGCACTGGTTCCACTGCAGGTGTGTGCAGTGGGATCCAGAGGTAGCGGTGGAGCTGGATTTTTATTGTGATTTTTGTGACAATATAGGGATGGAGGTCGAGATTTAATTGTTTGTTTTGTTTGTGTTCATATGAAATTATTTATTTGTTAAAAAAAATAAATGTCTAAAATATAATATATATATTTATTGAACCCATCTTGTGTATTTCTTCATTTACTTTCCAAGTGCACCTCTGCAACACAAACTCCAACAGTGTTTTCATTGTTTTATGTTAATGCACATAACTGAAATTAAAGTGTATTTGATGTAAATTATTAATACTCATATTTCATTTGGTTACAACACTGAATATGTTGGTGAATAACCATTTTTTGAGAGTCCACAAGAGGGCGCACCGGGCTACGCAATGAAAAGTTGACAGGCAAATCATTATTTTTTTACCTGAAGACTAGCCAACTAGTCAACTATCTAGTAAACACTTCGGGTACGTGGTTGGTGTCTCTTTTTTCAACAAAATTAAACGGATATATCTTGTAATTGAACAAAATAGTAAGGTGCCCAATAACTGGGGGCCGTATACAGATAATACGGGACGTATTTTTTTGCTAAACCGCTTATCAAAAGCAGATAACAGTAATATTTTCAAATGAAATGTCAAACTTGCTAATTGCTAAACCGTTAGCTAACATTTTTACGACACCAATAATCACAAAACATTGAAGGCTTGATCACAAGATAACACTGTTGAAGGTAATATATTTCTTAAACGCTGTTGAATATGACGATAATACGGGATTCTACGCTACAATGTGATTTTCTGGATTTTTTTTTCTCATTTTGTCTGTCATAGTTCATGTACCTATGATGAAAATTACAGGCCTCTCTCATATTTTTAAGTGGGAGAACTTGCACAATTGGTGGCTGACTAAATACTTTTTTTCCCCACTGTATGTGTGTGTGTCCAGTGTGTGTTTGTTACCAGTGTATGTGTGTGTGTACAGTGTGTTTGTGTGTGTGTGTGTGTGTGTGTTCAGTGTGTTTGTTCAGTGTGTGTGTGTCCAGTGTGTGTGTGTGTGTGTGTGTGTGTGTCCAGTGTGTTTGTCCAGTGTGTGCGTGTGTGTCCAGTGTTTGTGTGTGTGTGTGTGTGTGTTTACAGTGTGTGTGTGTCTAGTGTGTGTGTCCAGTGTGTGTGTGTCTAGTGTGTGTGTTCAGTGTGTGTGTCCAGAGTGTGTGTGTGTGTGTTAAGTGTGTGTGTTCAGCGTGTGTTTGTTCAGTGTGTGTGTGTGTGTGTGTTCAGTGTGTGTGTGTCTAGTGTGTGTGTTCAGTGTTTGTGTCCAGTGTGAGTGTGTGTGTTCAGTGTGGGTGTGTTCAGTGTGTGTGTGTCTCCAGTGTGTCTGTTTGTGTGTGTCCAGTGTGTATGTGTGTGTGTCTAGTGTGTGTGTCCAGTGTGTGTGTGTCTAGTGTGTGTGTTCAGTGTGTGTGTCCAGAGTGTGTGTGTGTGTTAAGTGTGTGTGTTCAGCGTGTGTTTGTTCAGTGTGTGTGTGTGCGTGTTCAGTGTGTTTGTGTGCGTGTCCAGTGTGTGTGTGTATGTGTGTGTGTGTCCAGTGTGTGTGTGTGCGTGTGTCCAGTGTGTGTGTGTCCAGTGTGTGTGTTTGTCCAGTGTGTGTGTGTGTGTGTAGTGTGTGTGTGGGTGTTCAGTGTGTGTGTGTCCAGTGTGTGTGTTTGTCCAGTGTGTGTGTGTGTGTGTGTGTGCAGTGTTTGTGTGTGTGTGTCCAGTGTGTTTGTGTATGTTTCCAGTGACTATGTTAGGCCTACTGCTGCTAGGTAGCTCTCTCTCTGCTCTCCCCCTCCCCTCTGTCTGTTCTTGATTGCAGGAGTGAAGTCTGGTGTGCGGGAGTCAGGGTTCCAGCTGCAGCTCATTCACCATAATCACCTCAGCCTTAAAGACCCGGTCAAACTTGCCACTCATCGTCAGATCATAGTCAAGACGACCATGTTAGTCTCGCTGTTGACTCAACCTGCTTGTTTTCGCTCTTTGTGTTTTTGGCCTGTTCTAGTTACTTTTCTCCTGTGCCACAGTGTCGTATATGATGAATGGTGGTCATTATTGCCGTCAACAAAAAGTTCGCTATGCTGCATCGTGTTAGAGGCTTTTATTAAAATCACGAATTTACAGCATAGATACAGACTCGCGATGTCCGGAGAACGGCTCCCAGATTGCTATGGCCGTTCTGCCGTCTCATCGTTTACCCCCTATTTATAAACAATGCAAAAAGAGGAGTGACTCCCCTCTTCTGGCCAATCACCAGTCTCCCCTGGGGCATCACCCTCCCAACGCTATATTTGAACTAAGATCATAAAACAACATTCTTTGTTCCTCCAAAACATTTAACAAAGGCATAATCTTCAGATACGATATTCCCCCCTTTCGAGACGAAATAAACGTCTCGAAAACAAACAGAATAAGATTATGACTATTAACCATTTATCTCATTGAATATTCTTAACCTTAAACCCAAAAACATTCTCCTCTAGAGTGTAAATACCTTTCTTATGAAATATGAATAACTGTTGATGAAATGTTAACACATTACTATGAATTATGAATAAATCTTTATGGAGTGTGAGAGCGAAAAACTGTCCAGCAGCCATCCATCCATATCAATCAAGACAGTAAAATTCTCTCACGGTCCCTCTGCCCCAGGCAACCACCGTCGGTACTCCAGATAACCTCATTAACCATGTAAATGCATTTGAAACTATGATGTAATTAAATACACATGTAAACAAAATCCTATCCATAAATATCCATTGTACGGCTGGTCCACCCATCGAATCGTACAATGAATCTCTCCCTTCCTAGACCTTCTATCCCTAAACCCCATCGAAATAAACAAAAGCATCTAAGATCCTCATCTGCATTCAATAACATCAAACATCATTCTACTAAAATCAATACCTAAGAATATGACACAATTATGTATTACACATCAAATATGTCTATATTTCATTGCCAACACTGGAATGTAGTCCACTACACTTCATCTCCCTGTAGTGTCCTCTTCCAATGGACTTGTTGATGATGGAATCAGCCACACCCTCCTTGTTTCATCTCCTCCAGTCATATTCTCCCTTCATATTGTCTTTGTTTGAGTATTCCAATCTCCACATGTTCTCCCAAATGCTTCTGGAATGACAAGAAAATAAACGACCAAACAGTATCTTTTGCAAAACAACATTTTCAAATTAAACCTCAACATCAATTTAAGAATATAAAAATGACCTATAAATGATGTATGAATCACATTAACCTATCCCCCCCTTGATTCATAAATCATATCAAAATCATACTAAAAAAAAATGTTTTCCTTGAAACAATAAAAATAAAATGATCAAATAATCAAAAAGGATATTTATCCATCAGTAGTCCATCCATCTTTATCCAGATCAGGAACAGTCAACACTGGCATCTGAGTGTTGTCTCCAGGCACCACTTCTCCAACCTATCTCAATCTCATAACTTTCTCAAAAGTCAGTACAAACATCACACAGTGTTATCAAAGCTTAAACTAGAATCTGACCCATCACTGCCCCTACTGGCCTAATTGATCTTGCATCCTCTCAGATCTCCCAAACCCATCCCTTATAATGCATCTATAACCCCAGTGATATTATCTGAACTATCTGGACTCAAAGTATAACTAATATTTATCAATATTATCTTCCCAAATGTTACACCATACCATGAATGAAGTCCCCCCTTCTCCCTTAGACTTACCCTTCAATGATAGGCTTGAAGACTATGACATGTAGCCATGTCTCTTTTCACCCCATTTTCAACCCTAGCTTCAGATTTCTGTGTTGGTACCACTCCTCTTTTAATGGTAAAAACCTCATATGGAAGCTTAAACGTTGACCTGTAACAACATCCTATCCCCCATAGGGTAAGAATATACTCTATCATCACAAACCCACCAAATATCTCTAAAATTCCCATAGTCACATTGTCAGTCAAAAGCTAATCTTTTAACCATCAAAGTCCTGCTCTTCTTACTACCTGATATATAAAAAGTAACCTATTATTTGTCATTACTACCCTTAAGGTCATACTTATCCAAGGTTATCATATAACATCACACTCTGATCTTCCCATAAACATACCCCTTACCTCATATGTTTTATTAGAACAAAAACAACTTTTATCCCTCAATATTTCACCTGAATACTTCAGAGTTTGCAATTACCTGATTTTCCTTTCCATCTAACAATTCCCATAGGGTAATCCCTTTACCCAAGAACACTTAAACCCTACTGGTCTGACAACTACATTATTTTATCTGTCAATGACTGTTGCCGATACCACAGCCATGACAAAGCATAACCCTGACCCAGACCTGCCAGAGACCGCGCGACCGTCTAACACGTCTTGGGCTGGCATCCCCAACAGACATCAACCCTCAAGATTCCTCACTGATTCTTACAGAATGAGTTAATCTATCTCTAATTTTCACAACAGAGGAACGAGCAGCACTGATCAGATGCCCCCCCCCCTCTGTCATCAAAATCAAAAGACCCCATCCTGCAGCTTCCATGATGAATCTCTATTCTCCATTTCAGATTAATATATATTGTTTCTATCTGCTCTCCTATTTTAACCCCATTCGTACTATAACCTCCTGAGTCCCTCTTGCTACCTCTTTAATTTCAGAACAGTTGTTGTCGGTATCATACTCCTATATTTGCTATTGCCATAGTATCATTAATCCCTTCCAAAGTTACCCTTAAAGTAGTTGATTTAGCTGCTGTATCAACCCTAATTACTTCTAGTGCAAAATTTCCCATTATCCTCTGTGTATTATCTACTGTTGGAGTGACTACTGTCCATTCAGTTCTACTCCTCCTGAACTCCCTCAATGACTGTGGAGGCTACAACAGACCTCAACTCTTCCATTATAAGCATTACTTTATGAATTACATAGCCCTTTACCCAATAATTCTGAACCGGAACAAATTCTAATGCTTGCACTAGATAAGTACACATATTCTCCCTGACCTTTCTCTGTAACATTACGCAACATAAGTGAACAGTCCCTCCTAACCCTCTTCTAAACTATACCTCATTTTACTCCTGGTCCTGATAACAATACTTATTCTCCATAATTATCTCTCCATATGGGAGAAACGTCCCCATCCTAAACCCTAATAAGTATTTTCCCCCTAAAATTGGTGCTGTATTGGTTCCCTTATAATCAAATGCAATATATTTATGACTTTAATACCTATCAATGTTGAAAGAGTTAAATTGCTTCTCCCTGTTGTTCTAATAGACTGAAGTGTTAATGTCCTTATTTACTCCTAGTTTTCCCCCAGTTTTCCCCTAAGACTTTGAACTCTTTCCTTGTACTTCCATCCATCACCACTAGTGTCACGTTTTCCCCAAATCTCAGTCCTATCTCTAAATCCCTGACTTTCAAACTTTTGATTACACAAAATACACCTATAATGACCTTGATCTCCCTGCTGGAAACTGTAAATATAGATACTCAATCACCCTCAAATCATTCAGCAATACATACTTTCTCAATGCATCTGCTCCTAACCGATTTAAACTCCTACCATATCTTCCCACTAAACTTTAAAATGTCCTTCCTCACTGTTCTCTCTCTGTCTTACTACTAACTTTGAAACTTAGCTTACTGTCTCAGAGTTCTTCCAACCCTAATCTACTCCTAACTTATTTTAATCTAATCTTTTCTCTCATAACATTTAAAACCTTTTCCCCTGATTTATTGACAAAATCTCTTACCACCAAATTTTTGGAATATGTGATTGTGAAAGTTCCACACCTGCTTCTGACTCATTACACACAGACTTGGCAAAACGACTAACCACCTTTTAGCCTAGCCTGAAATCCCTTAGTGTAAGAATGTAACCCAGAATAATAATCACCCCTTTTAACTTTTCAGACAGATTGTCTTAATAAACAGTCTAGTGTACATCTTATTGTACAATTCAATTCTCTTCCCAACACTGCAATAACAGTATCTTCTAATATTAGTACCTTAAGAGTAAGTACTACCTCAAATCCCTATCCTAATTAGTTATCAATTAGTGAGATGTTTAACCTCTTTAGGCTGAACCCAGATAAGTTTTCCCCTATTCCCTATCCCTTCTAATTGTCAGTTGTTTCAACTGTTAGCTATTTCCTCTTCTTCTCTAATCGATGCTCTCAGCAATGCACCCCCCTTCATCTCTTCTAGAACAGGTGATCTTTTTCTCCTTCATCTTCCTCTGTTGTTTTCTCCTGTTCTTGGGATTCTCTCAGCAGTTTTCTTGGTCCTGTTCCTTCTCGTCGTTGACATATCAGTATTCTTCAACCTTAGTTCTAAGTTCTGTCCTCGAAATATCATCTTCCATCATCTTCTTACTTTTCTTCTGTGCCAGTCCTTGTAGGACAAACTCCTCTTGAAAATAAAGCACCTTTAATCTCCAAATCTTCATCGCTTTCTTCATCTTCAACTTCCATCAGAGATCAAATCTCGTGTACCCTTCTTTCCTCTCTTGCCACTTCCTTCTGATCACAGAGTCACCTCCACCCATGGCCTCTCATCAATCACTCTCATCGTCATCATCCTCATCTCCTTAAGTTCCCAGACATCTCGGTTTTCTTCCGTCTTCTGGATTCATCTTCATCGTTGTTTCTGCTCGTATTCGTCTTCATCTCTGATGCCATAATCACCCTGCTGGATGATGTCTTTCTGCTGAATCCATATGTGAGAAAGGTGTACTAACATCTGCCATTAGTCTCTCCTAACACTACCTTAGTTAAATAATTACTATTTTAGTCAATTTTCCCCTATATCAACCCTTTTAAATTCCTTTATTGTGAACTATGTTATTCTAGCCTGTATAGCCTAAGTAGCCTTCCCCCCTGTAATTCTTAATATAACCTAAACAAATCCATTAACAATCCTGAATAATTAACCCCAATTCCTATTCCTATGTCACCAATATCAATTAGTGTTGGCTATCTTACCACAACCCATCAAATGCAAGTAAATGAAGTTAGTAAACTTCAGACTAAAATACCCATAAACAAAGCCTTCTAACCTTACAACCCTTCAATACTCCAATTCCCATAACCCCTTGCTCTATTAGCTCTAATTATCATAAATTTACAGAAGAATCCTCAATCCATCCTGGATTCCCAACACATCTGTAATTAAACCCCAGTGATGCACATAGCCTCCAAAATGCAATTTTTAATGAAATAGTATTTGCCAAGTCTATGTAAAATCGTCATAACATCACATATCTTGTTAGGGAAAGATCTTGTAACCATAATCAGTACCAAAACCTTTTTGACTTGATCCTCTGCCACGTGACGTGATCACTTCCTGTATCTCCTCGCTCCCCCTCTCTCCTGTCTCTCATGACAAGGGACAAAGACACAAGAACAGCGTTTAGTAGTTCATGCCATCACTGAGTATTTCCAACCATTCAATATTCATTCGTTCTACATTATTCACTCTAAGACTAAACTCAGGACTAATTATAGATCGCCCAAAAACCTTGATTTTAATCCGTCATTTAATTATTTAAATCAATCTATTATAATCCGTTATCCTATATTTAATTTATAAATTCAATAGGCTACAAAACAAGTTTCATCTTTAACCAATCGCAGTTTAAACTTATAAGATTCGTGTTAAACTCTCCCTGTGCCTATTTGTTCCGTCGTCTGTGTTCCTCTGTCTCCCCCTGCAGTTTAACCAATGTGTTGTTTTGCAGAATCCCACACATGCGCAAATATCATTTTAACCTCATGCTTGAGTTGCAGCATCCCATCGTGGTGCCGTCTAGTGCCGTAAAACAAAACGTTCCCTAATCTCGTGCCATAAACTCCCCTTTCTGTAGTGTAGTGTCGCAAAATTAAACGCATGCGCACAACCATTCAAAAATACCTTTTCCCCGTAAAAGAATGATTCTCTACTCTCTCTCCCCAAACAGAAAGAATAACAGCCAGCTGTAACTTCCCATTTCCCCCTTATAGTCAAACAACATTTAACAGCGCTCACAAAACATACAACCTGACTTACAGACAGTGACAAGTTTAAGAGACTTTAATCCATCGCAATGGAATCTCTAAGGATATCCGTTAGCATGTAGCACGCAACACAATTAGCCTTCAACCTTAGCATTTCGCTTAGCCTAAGGTACACCGTGGCACAAAACACAATTAGCCGTTAGCCTTAAGCATTAACATTAGCATTTAGCCACGATGTACCACGTGACCCGTAACAATCCAGCCTTAGCCCTAGCCTCCAGCTAACTGCGGCCTACTAGATATACAAAGGAACACCCCGCACCGCGGCCCAATCATTGTCCATGATTATCAATATCTCCGTCTAACTTTGTGTTGCCGTAAGTTCTGGATAATCATAGAGAGGTTACCCCAAGCATTATAGTTCGTCAACCATACGATGAGTATATAACATACATACAATTCGTCCAGCTTAAAAATTCCCAGAATTAACCATACACCACATAACGCGTTGCAAGGATTTTATGGCCCATTCCTAAAGAATCGCCTCGATTTCGAGGGCTTTTCCAGATCCCCCGGTGCCCTAATTATGCAGACATCTCCCAACATATATTCTCTACTAATCCATTGTCACCCGTTACCAATGAATTATACACATTCAATACTTAAATCCTACCGTTTAATGCTCTACATTCCAATTAACTGCCGTTTTTGATGGAATAAATTTTAGCAGACTCCAGTCGACCAGCAATAACACCACCTGAGGCCAGGTAATAATGGAACATCTCTCCCGTGTACACAAGTCATATCCAATCTAACAAACTCCAAAGCGGTAAGAACACTCACCCTTTTTCCATGCCTCAGAGAGAGTTAGCCCGGCGATTGACTGAAACACAGAAGAGACGCAAAACCAGCCCCACGTTGGGCGCCATTATGTCGTATATGATGAATGGTGGTCATTATTGCCGTCAACAAAAAGTTCGCTATGCTGCATCGTGTTAGAGGCTTTTATTAAAATCACGAATTTACAGCATAGATACAGACTCGCGATGTCCGGAGAACGGCTCCCAGATTGCTATGGCCGTTCTGCCGTCTCATCGTTTACCCCCTATTTATAAACAATGCAAAAAGAGGAGTGACTCCCCTCTTCTGGCCAATCACCAGTCTCCCCTGGGGCATCACCTTCCCAACGCTATATTTGAACTAAGATCATAAAACAACATTCTTTGTTCCTCCAAAACATTTAACAAAGGCATAATCTTCAGATACGATAACAGATTATTGGAACCTGACTCCTGCCTCCGCTTCACTCCTGCCACCACCACCCTGCTTTCCACTACCGGACCTCCCTTTTGGACTCACCACGGACACTAGGACGTTACGGTACCACTCCTGCTCAGAACCTGGATCTGTTACCCTCCCTGTAAACCTGGACTTGCTCTTCCCCTATTTTTGGAAACCTGGACAATTGCACATTGTAAATAAACCTGTTAAACCTTCTCTGGCTCAGTGTAGTTGTCTGCATTTGGGTTCATATCTAGTTAAATCATGACAAAACTGCAATAATTCTCTCCACCCCAATGCAAAATGTGTATAACTGTAGAATACTTGCTTTAAAACTGCAATATTTTCTCTACACCACATGGCAAAATGTGTAAAAATAATTAGACCACCCACAATACTTCATCATCATTACACCATTGTTCTAAATTAAATTCACCCTCTTCACCCTCCTCATCGTTCAGTTCATTCAAATGTAATTGTAAAGTAACGTGCACCATTATCCGTTTCCATCGCCCGTTCATCCATTGGCATCATTCAACCATTGAGGAGAGACACATTATCACCTGGGTACCGACATCTTACAGCACATTTGTCTTGGCCCCTTAAGATAGTACTAGGTGTGGAAACATTGCTTTCACCTGTCCAGTTCTCTCATGTAGTTGAGATGAAGGAGAGGAGACAAGGAGAGGAGACAAGGAGAGGAAGTCCATGTAGAATGTTGATATGCCCCCCAGGAGTTGTTGATGTCCTGAGATGTCTGTCTGTTTAGTGCTGTATGCTTGATGTCATCCTAATATTTATATATTTCTTAATTCCATTGTTTTACTTTTTAGATCTGTGTGTATTGTTGTGTATTGTTAGATATTACTGCACTGAACTAGGAACACAAGCATTTTGCTACACCCTCCATAGCATCTGCTAAATATGTGTACGTGACCAATAAAATATATTTGATGAACCCTTGTTGGGAGGTGGTTAACTAGTCAGTATATTCCACTGATTCATATGGATACCAGTCCATACATTGGCTGTAAAAGTGGATAAAACCTGACAAGCATATAACTGTAGCTATGTGGTCTTTACTTGGGTGTGTTTCAGCAGGGTGAGGTCAGAGAGGGTGAGGTCAGTCAGTATTTTTCTGAACTCCTAAAATCCGTTACACAATCTGATGGGATGAATGTTCAACCCCATTTAAATGACCATAAAGTCTATATAGTACCTTTAAGTTAAGACCTCACAGATCTGTTCATGGCAAAGCAGTTCATTTAATGATATTAATTGATTCTTGAAGAATATAACTTATAAATCATGAGCCTCATCTTGAGGAGTCACCTGTGACAGTATTCATAAAGAGTAGGAGTACTGATCTGGGATCAGTTTTGCCTTTTAGATCATAATGAAACAGATTAAATGGACAGGGGGGACCTGATCCTAGATCAGCACTCCTCCTCTGAGACACTGCCTTTATGAATAAGGGCCCAGGAGTAACCAGGACCAAGAAACCGGACACATGGTGTTGTAAAGTCTAGTTACAGCAGGTGTTTACTGCCATCTAGTGGAAGATACCAATAAACCACTTTATTATCAGGGTGGGGAGCAGTGGCGGCTCCTGAAAAAATTCTCAGGGGGGGCAATTTTTCTGATAATTTAGGTTACCTACACACATTTTAAAAAAGATATGTCCAGCAACAACATGAAGACAGGGGCAGCATATAAGTCAATACTGATATACACATTACTTGCTTCAAAAAGGCCTCATGGTTGAATTGGAAATATGTGCACCTGAGCAAGCAGGAGCTTTTGATAGAGGCTACTGAAAACATTGATGCAAGTTATTGGTAATAAGAAATGTTTATAGACTTCCATATTCTGCCCTCTTGTATAGATTTGTGAAAATGAACAGTGATAGACATTTTGCCTGAAAACAGAATTTGAAAATAATTTCTAGAAAAGGTAAACACAGCTATCTGTATGGCTTTGTAAATATGAACAACCATATTCTGGCCAATTGTATAGATTTGTAAAAAAAATTGTTTACTTTAAAAAAAATGAAAAATAACTATTTTAAACAACATCAACTGTGAACTGATTTGGGCGTGTGTGTGTTAAAGAGACAGACAGGGAGGGACAAAGAGAGAGAGAGGCTACATTACTTGTACTGAAACTGTTCTCTTCTCTCTTTCAATGCAGCAAAGCGGTCAATGACTTTCTCATTGAAATCAGGCATGCTGAGGACTAGTTTACTAGTTACTTTTTAGCTTGCTGCATGATCAAATTCAGCTGATGCGCATAGCAATGCACGTAATGGCCTTTCTTGAAATGCTCACGCACCTTTTGCCTTCTCTCGCCTCATCACACTGGCTCCATCGTAAGCTTGCGCAATGAGTTTGACTTTCACGTCGTCGGCAAAAAGACCGTTCAGTCTCTCCAAAAGCACACTGGCGATTGAGACTGAGGTTGATTCCGAGATGGGAAGGAACTCAAAAAAGCGCTCCTGCACTTTGTGGTTGTCTCTTTGATGTGAACTTCTTTCAAAGAGACAATCGAGTTGCACTGAACGCTATAGCCATCTTGATAGTAGTACGTGAATTGATTGATGCTGCTACCCGCTCTTTTCTTGGTTACGTTCATGGTTACGTTACGTATGACGAAAGCGCGTAAGTGCAAGCCCTCAGAAACCCATAGAGATTGTATTGAAAGCTCTGAAATTTGAAAAAAATAGATTTTACATGGGAGTCTATGACAGACTTCTGGGCGATTTTCAACCTGACTGAAATCGCCCCAAAAGGGGGGGGGGGGGGGGGGGCATTTGAAGCACGACTTTAGCCTGATTGGACATTTAGTGGCAGTGTGGCACTGTGGCAGATCAGAGGTCTAGATTACAACACTGATAACTACTGTTGCCGTGATATAATTGATTAGAAAAAAAATCCCTTCCTTTTCCCGTTTGGCAGTGCGTCGCCCATATCGCCCTATTGAACACACCGCCCCTGGTGGGGAGACGGCTGAGCTGAACGTAAAGACGCAGGGAAAGGAGCATCTCTTTATCAAATCCTCCTTCAGAGTCACATGCAGGTAAAACATTGTGATTTCTATATAGTGCTGTATCTGAAAGAGCATATTCTGCAGTTTCTATGTTCTACATTGAGCATTTAGGCTGTATAAAATGTATGCCTTATTACGCTATTCAGTGCCTTTGAAATTACTTTTTAGAAACTCGAGTTTGGCCAGTCTTTGGTTTGAGGATCATGTGGTGAAATTGTACATGAAGAGATGGACTCAACTTGTAATTGACAGATGCAGGAAAAGGAGCATCTCTTTATCAAATCCTCCTTCAGAGTCCCATGCAGGTAAAACATTGTGATTTCTATATAGTGCTGTATCTGAAAGAGCATATTCTGCAGTTTCTATGACACTTACCTTTATCAAATAACTCTCAACATTCAAGAGGTGCAGCTCTATTTCCAAATGTCACTTTTCTCAACAATATCTGTGCTGTCAATGTATTTATCACATGACCACTCCAGCGCCAGCATTGCTCTGGCAACTAAGCAGAAACAAGTAACATAATCACATAATCCAGTTAAAATATGCTGTTCTGTGGTAAAGCAACACTCACGGTGTGATGGAGAGTGGTAAAGCAACACTCACGGTGTGATGGAGAGTGGTAAAGCGACACTCACGGTGTGATGGAGAGTGGTAAAGCAACACTTACGGTGTGATGGAGAGTGGTAAAGCAACACTCACGGTGTACAGATGTTAAATAAATAAGTGTTAGCTTCCTCAGCACCATGCACCCCACTGTTTACACCGGCAGTGACCAGAAGAAGAAACCGGAGACAGTGACAGACTACAATCACACAAAGGTATATACAGTATCTCTACCATATACAGATAGCCTTCCCATCTGCCAAACACCAAATAGGATCCCCTTTTATTATACATTCATATTATTACTATTAGTATTATCATTCTATATAATTATAACCTTTTCTATTCTATTTTATTTTATGTTAAAGCTTGGTGTGGATGCACTCGACCAGATGTCCAGACTGTACTCTGTAAAAGGGGGTACTCTCCTCTGGCCTGTTGACTGTACTCTGTAAAAGGGGGTACTCTCCTCTGGCCTGTTGACTGTACTCTGTAAAATGGGGTACTCTCCTCTGGCCTGTTGACTGTACTCTGTAATAGGGGGTACTCTCCTCTGGCCTGTTGACTCTACTCTGTAAAAGGGGGTACTCTCCTCTGGCCTATTGACTGTACTCTGTAAAAGGGGGTACTCTCCTCTGGCCTATTGACTGTACTCTGTAAAAGGGGGTACTCTCCTCTGGCCTGTTGACTGTACTCTGTAAAATGGGGTACTCTCCTCTGGCCTGTTGACTGTACTCTGTAAAAGGGGGAACTCTCCTCTGGCCTGTTGACTGTACTCTGTAAAAGGGGGTACTCTCCTCTGGCCTGTTGAGGTGTTCTACAATGTGCTCGACATGGCTGCTATCAACACATGTTGTACAAGCAATGCCTTGACAAGACAGTCAGCAGGAGACATTTCATCATGGATCTGGCATGTGAGCTTGGTGAGAACCACATGAACGCAGAGAAAGAAGCTACAGTCACCAAGCAGGCCGCCAAGACAGCAGGTCCTGTTCTCCCTCTTCCCCAAGAACCACAGCTCCCACTGGGGAAAAATACACAATGTCAAGTCGGCAGGTGCACACCGAACAAGGCCAATGAAAACTGTGTGCAGGGAACCGATTTGATTTGTTTGTGGAACCGAACCATAAAGAGAAGACGTGATTGGTTCATGTGTAAAGGCTCGGTACAGTGTCTGATACTATCAACACATTATTGTTTTTACATCTTGTCATAAATATATTTTCACAAAAATGTATTTATACAATTAATCCTTTATAATTGTTCATGCACTGGTGCGTTTGTTTAGGAATACAGCAAATCATTTCACCTGAACACCTGGCTGGTTATATTATTATAATAATATTATTATTATTATTATTATTTTTTTATTTTTTTATTTTTTTTCATTTGTACTTTGTCAAAATAAACTGTGAATGGACTTTATTAACTCTATTACTAATTGAATCTACAAATACAGTTGATTAAATGGTTTACACTGTAATGTTTTTATTGTAAGGGAAACAGAAATAGGCTATAGGCCGATTTGATTTTTACTTTGTAGAATTAACTATTCTTGTAATTTTTTTATTGATATATTTCCACAAATATTGCTTCATGCAATTAATCCTTTACAATATATGATGCACTATGTATCAAGCGTTTATTTAACAAACCATGTTTGCACACCTTGCACCTTGCTGGTTGATATGCATCTGATGCATTTGCTAAAGTGGACGCCTGGTAACTTTCTCTAGCGGGTTCTTATATGCTGAAAGAACAGGCGGTTCTAGTGTTAAGGACTGGTAGATGGGTGTTGCTCATCCATTCATTCATGCTGACCGGCTCCAGTACTTTGTTCTTGACTAAAGCCTCCAAGTCAGCCTTGACTTTTGGTCTGATAGCATAAGGTACAGGTCCTGCTTTCAGAAACTTTGGTTTGTTGTCTGGCTTAATGCTAAGCTTCCCTGTAATGTCGTTCATACTACCCAGCTGTCCATTAAAGACTTCTCCATGTTTCTTTAAGATGGCAGGTAGGTCTGTGTCTCCAGGTGTCATTGTATGCACTGATGGCCAGTCCAGTGTGATTTTCTCCAGCTATGAACATCCCAGTAGTAATGCATAGTCTCCTTTCACAACATAGAGTGGCAGCTTTTCAGTTTGTCTGTTTACCTGAACTGTGACATCAGTGATGTCTCTCACAGCGACAGATTCACCTGTGTAAGTCTTTAACACGAGGTGCGCTGGTTGAAGTGGAAGGTGTTTCAGTGTCTTTTTTCTGACACAAGAGATACAGCTGCCCCTGTGTCAATCTCCATACCCACCGGCTGTCCCTCTAGCAAGGGGGAGACATAGTAGCCGTGCGGCCCGCCAGGAAAAAGTCAGGATTTTCAGTGTGACTTCCTCGTCTGATGAGTCACTCACCTCAGTGTTCTCTTACTCAACAGTGTGAACATGTCTATGTGTCTTTCGTTGGAATGTCTGTTTCTTGTTTCCCGTTTTTGTGATTTCTCTGTTCTCTTTTTGTTTCTGGAGACTTGTCCGATGTTGCCCTTTTTACCACAGGCTGGACAATCCATGTCCTTACACCAGCATGTGACTTGATTTCCCGGTCTCTGATTTTCAGTTGAAACTCTGTTGAAACTTTTTATTTATTTGAAAGGAACACAGACAAGAACAAATAGCAGCAGGAATGGTTATACAGCTAGAGACACAATACTGTTAAAATATATATCAGTATTTTATGGAAACTAGTTATTGCAGATAAATACAATTATAATAAACCACATATACAATCACCCACCTCAGCTGAATCAACCCACCCTCCAACCCCTCCTGGGACCACCCCAACCCACCCTCCAACCCCTCCTGGGACCACCCCAACCCACCCTCCAACCCCTCCAACCCCTCCTGGGACCACCCCAACCCACCCTCCAACCCCTCCTGGGACCACCCCAACCCACCCTCCAACCCCTCCTGGGACCACCCCAACCCACCCTCCAACCCCTCCTGGGACCACCCCAACCCACCCTCCAACCCCTCCTGGGACCAACCCAACCCACCCTCCAACCCCTCCTGGGACCAACCCAACCCACCCTCCAACCCCTCCTGGGACCACCCCAACCCACCCTCCAACCCCTCCAAACCCTCCTGGGACCACCCCAACCCACCCTCCAACCCCTCCTGGGACCACCCCAACCCACCCTCCAACCCCTCCTGGGACCACCCCAACCCACCCTCCAACCCCTCCTGGGACCAACCCAACCCACCCTCCAACCCCTCCTGGGACCACCCCAACCCACCCTCCAACCTCTCCTGGGACCACCCCAACCCACCCTCCAACCCCTCCTGGGACCAACCCAACCCACCCTCCAACCCCTCCTGGGACCACCCCAACACACCCAACCTGATCTCCATTAAATGAAATACTAAATCAAGGTACACATTTGCACAAAAATGATAATTAACGGTCAATTTGTTGGGTAAAACCCACTACAGGAGTTATTTTATGGTTTCAGCTGCATTTGTTGTTTGGCTAGCCCCACTATCCAATGGATAGTTCTAAATAAATGATATCTATAAAAGTGCTGATCCAATGAGGTGTGCTGGTTGCCATCTTAGTTCCAACATCTTTTTAGCTACTGTCCAACCTGACAACATTATACGTCTTTGCTGTAATGACAGTGGTGAATTATCATTCAGTAATAACAGTTTGGGGGAACAAGGTATGAGGATACCTCTTTCCAAAACATGTCTCCTGGTCACTCCCAGTACATATGATTAAAGGAGTCCAAGGCACCTTGATTACATAGATCACACAGAGGAGCAGTTGTGATTTCTATTAAGTTATGTTTTCTTGGTGGAAGGTTTACCCTGTGTATGAGATTAAAATGTATCAGCTGGTGATTAGGATTGTTAGATGAACCCACTAAGTTCCTGATGAACTCAGCTGGTGAGCCTCTTTAGCAGCTAGTTCCATGGACACACTGATTTCAATGTCCTTTGCCAAGGTCAGATGACTTTCAGTCAACAGTCTCTTTTGTATAGCTTCACTCCGTAGCCCACATACTAGTCTGTCTCTAATGATGTCATTTAGAACAGCATTAAACTCACAGTGTTCTGGTAGTTTCTTTAATGCAGCAGCAAACATTGTTACTGATTCTCCCTCTTCCTGATGTCTCCTGTGGAACCTGAACCTATCAGCATTAACTAGTGGTTCTGGTGAAAAATATCCTTTAAGTATCTCCACATTATCCCCATACGTCTTATTACCTGTTCTGTCTGGCTGTAGCAGGCTGCCTAGTAAATTAAATGTATTTGGCCCCATTACACTAAAACATGGAGGCACAATGTTGTCCTCATCCATGTCATTTACAAGAACAAAATATTCAAACCGTTCTGTATATGAGCTCCACTGCTCAATACTTTTATCAAACTGTCCAATGTTTCCAACAATTCCAATAATGGTTAATTTCTCAGAGAGCTCCTGTTTGTCACTCACTTCAATATTGTCCTCAACCAAAGCAATATTTTCCTCAGTCACATGATCTTCATTCACTTCACTCACTGACGTTTCCTCCTAAGTTCGCTCATTTAGCAATATTTTTCCCCAAAGTTCATCTTCACAGTTGAATAAATGTCCTTTCCTTTAATCACTGTATGTTCCTCCCTTTTTAATCACAATATTTTCCCGCTCCGACGTCCGTCTCGAGTCCTTTCTGCAGTCCATGACGACGTTAACTCTCTTTCTTAGCTAGCTCGACTATGCACTTGCCTCTGCTATCAATACACTGAGCTAACATTAGCCTAGACTGGACCACAGAAAATAACAGTTTTAAACAGTTGTAAAAACCCACTTCTTCCAGACAGAATAGTTCCTGTAGATTCAGACTTACTCATCACCAATCTTTTGTTTTGTCTCGTGGGTTTCATAACCACGTCTGTATAACAATTCAATAATGATGAGACGGGAGACAGGAATCAGTTCAACCATTTATCTGGAACGTGATCATCTCAACACATACAAACCCCCATGATGCTCTGCAGCACAACCCCAATATACAACAAATACATAGATAAGTAAATGGACACTAAACAAAACTCATAGAGGAATTTAAATGTTCAGTTGTAGAAAGTAGGGCCATGGGATAGGGTCAGAAAGGTCAGTATGTTTGATAACTGGTTACAGAGGTGACATAACAAGCATAAGGTCCATTATAACACAGTGAAGTAGAGGTGGGAGCTAAAAGCAGACATGGACAGTGAGACGGTGTGAGGAGGTCAGGGGTGAAACATTAGATCAGGACAGGTAGAAATGGCAGGGCTGGAAATAGACACAGAGACACATTCTGATCATGGCTCAGACCTGACCTGAGACACCCAAACAGAAGATGCCATAGCAAAGTCCTGTCCAGTAGGCTATATGGGATTTCCTTTCATCAAAATCCAACACATGGAAATGTGTCCCGTGTGTGTGTGTGTGGGTGTGTGTGTGTGTGTGTGTGTGTGTGTGTATATGTGTGTGTCCAGTGTGTGAGAGTGTGTCCAGTGTGTGTGTGTGTGTGTCCAGTGTTTGTGTCCAGTGTGTGTGTGTGTGTGTGTGTGTGTGTGTTCAGTGTGTGTGTGTGTGTACAATGTGTGTGTGTGTGTCTAGTGTTTGTGTCCAGTGTGTGTGTGTGTGTGTGTGTGTGTGTTCAGTGTGTGTGTGTCTAGTGTGTGTGTTCAGCGTGTGTGTGTGTGTTCAGTGTGTGTGTCTAGAGTGTGTGTGTGGGTGTGTCCAGTGTGTGTGTGTGTTCAGTGTGTTTGTGTTCAGTGTGTGTGTGTGTGTCTAGTGTGTGTGTGTGTTCAATATATGTGTGTGTGTCCAGTGTGTGTTTGTTCCCAGTGTATGTGTGTGTGTCCAGTGTGAGTGTGTGTCCAGTGTGTTTGTTCAGTGTGTGTGTGTGTATGTGTGTGTGTGTGTGTCCAGTGTGTGTGTGTGTTCAGTGTGTGTGTGTCCAGTGTGTTTGTCCAGTGTGTGCGTGTGTGTCCAGTGTGTGTGTGTGTGTGTGTGTTCAGTGTGTGTGTGTGTGTTTACAGTGTGTGTGTGTGTCTAGTGTGTGTGTCCAGTGTGCGTGTGTGTGTATGTGTTCAGTGTGTGTGTGTCTAGTGTGTGTGTTCAGTGTGTGTGTCCAGAGTGTGTGTGTGTGTTCAGTGTGTGTGTGTCTCTAGTGTGTCTGTTTGTGTGTGTCCAGTGTGTATGTGTGTGTGTCTAGTGTGTGTGCGTGTCCAGTGAGTGTGTGTATGTGTGTGTGTGTCCAGTGTGTGTCCTGTGTGTGTGTGTGTATGTGTGTGTGTGTTTACAGTGTATGTGTGTATTTGTCCTGCGTGTGTGTGTCATGTGTGTGTGTGGGTGTTTGTCCAGTGTGTGTGTGTGTGTGTGTGCAGTGTGTGTGCGTGTGTCCAGTGTGTGTGTTTGTCCAGTGTGTGTGTGTGTGTGTGTGTGTGTGTGTCTGTGTGTGTGTGTGTGTGTAGTGTGTGTCCAGTGTGTGTGTGTCTAGTGTGTGTGTGTCCAGTGTGTGTGTTTGTCCAGTGTGTGTGTGTGTGGGTGTGTGCAGTTTTTGTGTGTGTGTGTCCAGTGTGTGTGTCCAGTGTGTTTGTGTGTGTATCCAGTTTGTGTGTTTCCAGTGTGTGTTTGTGTATTTGTGTCTACTGTGTTAAAGTTAATGAGGAATCCCAAACCCTAAACCCTGGATAGAGGGGCTCAGTGAATGTGGAGTGGAATGTGTTCAGGTGGGTCAGTGTGTCAGAGGAGACTCTGTAGAAGGACAGAGTGCCGGCTGGCCAGTCCAGATACACTCCTACTCTGTGGGAGCTGGAGGAGGGGACGTCTATGGTAGTGGACTTATTATTGTGCCAGGCAGAGTAACTGTTGTCAGAGCAGATCAGACTCCAGGACTTGTCATTGTATCCAATCACACAGTCATCACCCCCTCCTCTCCTGCTGATTCCTTTATATGTCACTCCTATATAAACCCCTCTCCCACTCCACTCTACCTCCCAGTAACAGCGCCCAGTCAGACCCTCTCTACACAGCACCTGTCTACAGTCCTCAAATCTCTCTGGGTGATCAGGATACGTCTGCTTCTCTCTCCTACATGTCACCTTTCTGTTCTCCTCAGACAGAGAGAGGAATCTGTTTACTGTGTTTAGGTCCAGTGTGAGATCACAGACATCTGATGGATGAAACCAGACACAATATTAGAAATCATCATCATTCACATTAGAACGTTAACTCACTTTTCACTAATTCATTTAATGTAGATGTTTCTAGGTATCAAAAGGAGTAGTTAAGGTAACTTGAGATTTGTTGAATGATCATATGTTATACTGTATGGTAATATAAAACACACTTATTCACATTAATTATACACACACACACCCCCTGAACACACACACACACTTATACTGAACACACACACACACACACACTGAACACACACACACACACACACACACACACACACACACACACACACACACACACACACACACACACACACATCCTGAACAAACACACAATTACACTGAACACACACACACACACACACACACACACACACACACACACATCCAGAACAAACACACACACTGGACACACACACACACTGGACACACACTTGACAAACACACACACACACACTGGACAAACACACTCACTGGACACACACACACTGGACAAACACACACACTGGACACACACACACACACTGGACACACACACACACTGGACACACACACTATACACACACACACACACTGGACACACACACACCTTCATGCACGCATATTTAATATGTAACAGGAACACACCACACACACACACACAGACACACACATTGTCAAAGCAACTCTTTGTAAACTTTGGTGTCCCTGATGTGTGCTTCTGTAGAACTACAGCTGATATTTAATATGACCAAGTAAATAATGATGGTGGTCTTTGACTTTGACTTCACTTGAATTAAGACTTATTCTTAGTCATATTCTTCCCAGCAGTCAACACTCACATTTTCTAAGGCCAGGTTTCATTCTGTTCTCTCCACCAAGTTCCACACTGTAGCGGTAAGCAGAAGAACAGACAGTCATTGAGGGATACACCTGAACTCACACACACACACACACACACTCACACACACATACACACACACAAACAGTAAGTATATACATTTGTCCAAGTGTGTGTGTGTGTGTGTCCAGTGTGTGTGTGTTTGTCCAGTGTGTTTTTGTGTTTGTGTGTCCAGCGTGTGTGTGTGTGTGTGTGTCCAGTGTGTGTGTGTGCGTGTGTGTCCAGTGTGTGTGTGTGCGTGTGTGTCAAGTGTGTGTGTGCGTTTGTGTCCAGTGTGTGTCCAGTGTGTGTGTGTGTGTGTGTGTGTGTGTCCAGTGTGTGTGTGTGTCCATTGTGTGTGTGTGTCCAATGTGTGTGTGTGTATGTCTAGTGTGTGTGTGTGTGTGTGTCTAGTGTGTGTGTGTGTCCAGTGTGAGTGTGTGTGTGTCCAGTGTGTGTGTTTGTCCAGTGTGTGTGTGTGTGTGTGTGCGTCCTTTGTGTGTGTGTGTGTGTCCTTTGTGTGTTTGTGTCCAGTGTGTGTGTTTACAGTGTGTGTGTGTGTGTGTGTCCAGTGTGTGTGTGTGTCCAGTGTGTATGTGTGTCCAGTGTGTGTGTGTCCAGTGTGTGTTCTGATACACGTGCACACACACACACACACACACACACACACACACACACACACACACACACACACACACACAGTCTTTATATAACTTAGTCCAAGTGGTGGTCAGAATGTTTGTCTTAACTAGCCTGATAACTCCAACATGTCTGATATGAACATTGACATAAACCCTCTACATACTTGAGTTTCTCCAGTCTGCAGTGTGGATCCTCCAGTCCAGCAGAGAGCAGTCTGACTCCTGAGTCTCCTGGGTGATTGTAGCTCAGGTCCAGCTCTCTCAGGTGTGAGGGGTTTGACTTCAGAGCTGAGACCAGAGAAGCACAGCCTTCTTCTGTGACTAGACAGCCTGACAGCCTGCAAAGATCATATTAAAACCACACTGCTATCCTTTGGTGGTGAAAATAGTGGCAGTATATTTTTTCAACATTTTCATTTATACCAGTGTCCTGAAACCTGCCATATCTATTCATAAATTAATGTATCATTATTAGAAATTATCATAATATTGCTTGTAGAGAGAAACATGTATAGTACAAATATTTGAGTAGACTGACCAGAGCAGTTTAAAAAGCAGTATCAGTCAAAAGACAGACAGTGAGGTATCAGATTTAGATTGTATGAGTATACAGTCCACACCATATCTATTTTGACAGAGAAGCTAACATTTTAAATGAAAGCACTTTATGTATCTAGTCCCCCCATTTGAAGAAGTCATAAGTATTCTGACCAATTCACTTATAGTGTATTAAAGTAGTCATAAGTTTAGTATTTGGTTGTAAACTCGTTGGTTGCATTTGCAGTTTGTTTTGGTTGTGTTTTGGGTTATGTTTTGCCCGATAGTAACTGAATGGTGGATGATGACTGGAGTAATTTTCTGTCTAAGTGAGTAGATAACATGTTTCTAAACACTACTGAATGAATCCTGATGATGCCATGATTAAGAAAAATCATGAATGAATCATGAATAATAATGAGTGAGAAAGTTACAGAGGCTACAACAAAACATACTAACCTCTCACCATTACCAATAACAGAGGGGTTATGATCCTTGTTCCTCTGTAACTTTCTCATTCATCATCATTCACCATTTATTCATGACTATTCATAATCATGGTAGCATCCACATGAATGTAGAAGTGTTCAGAAACATCTTCTATTCTTACTGACAATACATGTAAAGTGACTCCAAAATGACAGGACATTATTCACCATTCAGTTTCTATTGGGAAAAACATCATCCAAAACACAACCAAAACAAACTGCAAATGTATTCAACAAGTTTGTAGAATCACAAGCTTGATGTAATCACTACAGGCAAAGAATATTGGACCAAACACTAAACTTTTGACTAAATGAATTTGTCCAAATAAATAAGACTTCTTCAAATGGGAGAACTAGATACATGAAGTGCTATCGTTTCATTTCATATCTAAACAGTAAAACAGATATGTATGAAAAAAAATAAACGGTGACATTCTGTACTCTGTATGAAACATTCTATCTATCTGAGATTCTATCTCAAATCCAAAATGCTGGAGCATAGCACCAAATGTAAAACTGTAAGCTTCACTGTCCAAACACATATGGTGTGGACTATATGTTCCTGGTAAACACATGTGGATCTGGTGAACAGTTATCACTTGTTGACCAACTACAGGAATACTGACCTCAGAGTCTCCAGTTTACAGTGGGGATTCCCCAGTCCAGCAGAGAGCAGCTTCACTCCTGAATCCTTCAGGTCATTGTTACGCAGATCCAGCTCTCTCAGGTGTGAGGGGTTTGACTTCAGAGCTGAGACCAGAGAAGCACAGCCTTTCTCTGTGACTCCACAGCCTGACATCCTGACAGAGAGATCATCATGATATCACACACTGTTAATTTAACACCAGTAGTGTAGAAGGACAATGGCAGATGCATTTGGTTTATTCTCTTAAACAACATATAGATTCATCTTCCGTCTCCTAGAATTGTATGGTCATATAGTTATACTAATGTGAACATCAATGCACTGATTCAATATGTTATTCAATAATACATATATTTCTCTAAACTGAATATTTCTTCCTGATGATTAGTACTTAAATATAATTGTATTTACTCACAGAGCAGCTCTGGAGGCTTTGACCACTGGCAGCAGCCTCAGAAGACCTTCCTCTGATCTGGAGTATTTCTTCAGGTCAAACACATCCAGCTCATTTTCTGAAGTCAGCAACACAAAGACCAGAGCTGACCAATGTGCAGGTGACAGTTCTTCTTCTGAGAGACTTCCTGATCTCAGGTAGCTTTGAACTTCCTCCACTAGAGAATGGTCATTCAGTTCATTCAGACAGTGGAACAGATTGATGCACCTCTCTGGAGAGGGATTCTCCCTGATCTTCTCCTTGATGTACTTGACTGTTTCTTCATGGCTCTGTGAGCTGCTTCTTGTGTTTGTCAGTAGACCTCGTAAGTGCTTCTGATTGGATTCCAGTGAGAGGCCCAGAAGGAAACGGAGGAAAAGGTCCAGGTTTCCCGTCTCACTTTGTAAGGCTTTATCCACAGCACTCTTGTAGAAAGTAACTTCAGGCTTCTCTCTGAACAACGCAAAAAAGTTGCTGGCCGTTGATTGCTGTTCCGCCATTAGATTCTCATTGCTGTTGATGAATGAGAGGAACACATATACAGCAGCCAGAAACTCCTGAATGCTCAGATGCACGAAGCAGTACACCTTGACCTGGTACAGCCCACATTCCTCTTTAAAGAGCTGTGTGCACAATCCTGAGTACACTGAGGCTTCATTGACATCAATGCCAGCCTCTTTCAGGTCTTCTTCATAGAAAATCAGATTGCCATTCATAAGCTGTTGAAAAGCCAGTTTTCCCAGTGACAGAAGGCTCTCTTTATTCCAGTGTGGACCTGTCTCTTCTTTCCCAAGATACTTTTCATTCTTCTGTTTGGTATGAAACTCCACAAGGTGTGTGTACATCTCAGTCAGAGTCTTGGGCATCTCTTCTCTCTTGTCTGTACTCAACATGTGCTCAAGGACTGTTGCAGAAATCCAACAGAAGACTGGAATGTGGCACATGATGTGGAGGCTCCTTGATGTCTTTATGTGTGTGATGATTCTGCTGGCCATGTCCTCATCACTGAATCTCTTCCTGAAGTACTCCTCCTTCTGTGGGTCATTGAACCCTCGTACCTCTGTCACCTGGTCAACACACCCTGAAGGGATCTTATCGGCTGCTGCAGGTCGGGTAGTTATCCAGAGGAGAGCAGAGGGAAGCAGATTTCCCTTGATGAGATTTGTCAGCAGAACATCCACTGAGGTTGAATTTGTGACGTCACAACATATCTTGTTCTTCTGGAAGTCTAAGGGCAGTCGGCACTCATCCAGACCATCAAAGATGAACAGAACTTTGTACTTGTCGTAGTTGGAGATTCTTGATTCTTTGGTTTCCATTGAGAAGTGATTGAGAGGTTCAATCAAAGTGTGTTCATCCCCGTTCATCAAATTCAGCTCCCGGAAAGGGAATGAAAATACAAATTGGACATCCTGATTTGCTTTTCCTTCAGCCCAGTCCAGAATGAACTTCTGCACAGAGACTGCTTTTCCAATGCCAGCGACTCCCTTTGTCAGCACAGTTCTGATAAGTTTGTCTTGTCCAGTTAAGGGTTTGAAGATGTCGTTACATTTGACTGCAGTCTCTGGTCTTGCTTGTTTTCTGGTTGTTGTCTCAATCTGTCTCACCTCATGTTCATTATTGACCTCTCCTGTTCCACCCTCTGTGATGTAGAGCTCTGTGTAGATCTTATTGAGAAGTGTTGGGTTTCCTTGTTCAGCGATCCCCTCAAATACACATTGAAACTTCTTCTTTAGATTAGATTTGAGTTCACGTTGGCAAATCACAGCAAGCTCATCTGAATGAAGAAATAACACAGAGGATATTAATATTACATCTGTTTTAATGCCTACAGTATTCTAGGACTGTTATAAAATTTTAAATTATAAAAATTTCTTCGCTTAACTGACTGTATAAATGTGTAAATGTATTCATAATGCATTACAGACTGGTGTGACTGATTATATTATTATTGGTATTCTCTCTCTCTCTCTCTCTCTCTCTCTCTCTCTCTCTCTCTCTCTCTCTCTCTCTCTCTCTCTCTCTCTCTCTCTCTCTCTCTCTCTCTCTCTCTCTCTCTCTCTCTCTCTCTCTCTCTCTCTCTCTCTCTCTCTCTCTCTCTCTCTCTCTCTCTCTCTCTCTAAATTAATCACCACAACACATCCCTGCTGCTACTTGATGAGGTCACTAGATGTTGTGTTAAGGCTGCTACAATATCACTGAGTTACACAGCTACTTTAGCTGTACTTTAGCTACAGCTTTTAAATGTTCTAAAACAGCATTCAACATGAGGCAGACAGCTCTTACTTTTCTCCAGTGTGTCAGCAAGCTCCTTCTGGTTCATTTTCCTCAGGACGTGCAGTGTGATCTTCAGAGCCCCCTCTCTGGCACTGCTCTCCTGCTTCTCATCTTCAGCATCCACCACTTCCTTATCCTGCTTCTGACTCTCAAAGCCTTCTGGGAGTTCTGGACTAAGAATCCTCTTGAACATATTCAGCTCGTTCTTCACAAATGTTATAATATTCTCTTCAAGCAACTGAAATAAATAAAGTAAATAAGTTAAGCAAGAGACAAAATACTTTCTCATTAACACAATGAATGATTGACAGATCAACTTTACTTGAGGTAAACAAAAACAAATGTACATAACAGGACCACATACAATGAATATGGAGGCCAGGTCTGTTTGATGACTCTGGGAAGACTGACCACTGAGAATCTCTGACTCTGATCTCTCCTGTTGGTTTCTGTGGACAAAACATGAGATTACATCTCCTCATCCAGGGAGTGCACACACACACACACACACACACACACACACACACACACACACACACACACACACACACACACACACACACACACACACACACACACACACAGGGAGGGAATGTAGTGTTTGTTTAATATTGTTTCAGGACTATGAAAATGGAAAAAAGGTTTAGCCTATGGATTATGAAAACAACAAAAAGAAATGGTAAAATGGGAGAGGAGAAATGACTAGAGACAGTGTTGTTTAACTCACTGACCATGACCCATGAGTTCTTCTTACCTTTGTTCACAAGAAAAGTCTCCCTCTCTAAACAGTATAGGAAGTTCCATAGACCGGTCACTCTTCATGGACACACAGCTGGGTACAGGGGAGGCTGGTCTCTCCTGCTTGATTGGACTTCAACACAACAGAGACAAACATTACATCTCTCATCTACTCTGAGCTCAGATGGGGAAACATAAGAAGAGTTTCATTCCAAAACGCTATATATCCATTTTCAGAAATGTTCGTAAATTAGCTTTTATTGTTTAAAGAAATTCTGAAAGAGATTGGTGTGTTTTTTCAGTAGCTAATCATGGCATGGGGTTGTTCAATGACAGACATGTATTTGTTTAAAATCGATCACTTAATGGCTTCATTTCAGAGAGACAAATGTTTTTTTTTGCATTTTCTGTTTGGGGTTTTAGAGTGGGTTTCTATAAAAGCACTTTGTGACAACTGCTGATGTAGAAAATGTCTTCTGGGAACGCATATGAAGCAGACCAGGCCAGGGTTTGGGGTTTAAGAAGTCAATGAGAGATAAAAATGACTTCCTTAGTTGTTCATTTAGAAAATGTTCTGTCTTAAGTAGTTTAACAAACTGACACATTTTCATGTTAGTCAAAAACAACTTTATATCGAAGGAGTGCCTTTGATTTGACGTCCTGCACATGTGCAGTTCAACACAAGACGACCATTAGACCCAATCAATTAACATTAATTGAGTCACCTCTGGTCGAGAAAATTGTATTTTCCTAGTACATTCATTGTCATATTTCATCAACCAGCAGCGAGCACTCTGCCTTCTCGAACAAGTAGCCAACTCAGCCCTGATAAAAAGCTTGTGCTGTCAGCGGCAGCGAGTACTCTGCCTTCTAGCGCAAGCGAGGGGAATGTTGAGGTATATTTGCATGATGTAATTTATTGGCGGGCTGGAAGATGCACTCTTGTCTTATCTATTCCGAGGTTGTTTACTCCCAATATCAGATATTAAGATCATTTTTATAATACATGAATACTAGGGTTGAGGTTAAAGCATCTGACTAGTGATTATTTACCCGGGGTTCAACACCTGCTATAGTCACTATTTAATTGCTCTTCCAAAAGCATCACAGGCCTAATACGAGATATATAGCTAACTAAAGTAATGAGTGACTATCTTAGAAAATCATGGGACATATAGTATTTGGTTGCATGCTATTTTATGTTAATCATATTGCTGCTTGTAGCCTATAACTGATGCTTCGTGGTCATATGCTGCCATCTATTGGAAATATTTAGCAATTAAAAGTGATTAATTCAAGTACAGCCATTGGTGAGGCAGCTGAGAATAAAGTGTATTTTTCTTGTTAATTCCTTAGATCAGTCTCAAACCTGCCCCACCTGTCCCACGCCAATTTCTGGACTTTCACATAGAGGTGACTAGGTCACCCAGTTCAAACCACATTTGAAAAATAAAATAAATGTGTCTTGTTTATCAAGCGTTCTGCCTTGCAATAATAAATATCATAAAATAACTAATAACAACAAAAAAAGCAAAATGCGTAAACAGGTTTTGATTAACAAAATTATCAAAATGGTATTTAATACTATAATTGTATTTACTAACATAATATTATTACTAAAATAGTTTCTACAAGTGTTCTAGGCTACCCTACCCTTAAGGCTGAAATAGGTAATATGTAGGGTAAGAGTTTCTGTATAGCACTTTGTGACATCTGCTGGTGTAAAAAGGACTTTATCAATACATTTGATTGATTGTTAGTTTTAGGGTTTTTATGGCAAAAAACAGTCCTCTTTATAGCTCTCTTGCTCCTCCCTGTGGCCGTCTGTGGTTACTACATAACTCATTCATGACACTGGCTAGGCTCATAATCTGAGGTAGCAACTGCATCAGATCTACAAATCAATGAGCTAGACCACCTGATTAGACAACAATCACCCCATTATATCCATTTGGTTTGCAACTCTGTGAACCTGTGCAGCATTCGCTCAATTTGATACCTACTAATAAAGATTTCGATGCATATCAAATTACCCAGAGGCCATTTAGAAACAACAAATCAAAGAAAAATGGTTATTTCTTACTAAAAAAATGTATTCTGGCTGATTAAATCGGCCACCTCTTGAAAAAGAGGACAGGGACATGCCTTTTGTTTAGGTTGTACACCTTTTTCTGAAAACATGGTTAATCATAACGTCTGAGATCCCCAGAGATTGGAAAGCTGCCGCGGTCATCCCCCTCTTCAAAGGGGGTGACACTCTAGATCCAAACTGCTACAGACCTATATCCATCCTGCCTTGCCTTTCGAAAGTATTCGAAAGCCAAGTTAATAAACAGATCATCGACCATTTCGAATACCACCGTACCTTCTCCGCTATGCAATCCGGTTTCCGAGCTGGTCACGGGTGCACTTCAGCCACGCTCAAGGTCCTAAACGATATTATAACCGCGATTGATAATAGACAGTACTGTGCAGCCGTCTTCATCGACCTGGCCAAGGCTTTCGACTCTGTCAACCACCGCATTCTTATTGGCAGACTAAATAGCCTTGGTTTCTCAAATGACTGCCTCGCCTGGTTCACCAACTACTTCTCAGATAGAGTTCAGTGTGTCAAATCGGAGGGCCTGTTGTCTGGACCTATGGCAGTCTCTATGGGGGTGCCACAGGGTTCAATTCTTGGGCCGACACTTTTCTCCGTGTATATCAATGATGTCGCTCTTGCTGCTGGTGACTCTCAGATCCACCTCTACGCAGACGACACCATTTTGTATACATCTGGCCCTTCATTGGACACTGTGTTAACAAACCTCCAAACGAGCTTCAATGCCATACAACAATCCTTCAGTAGCCTTCAACTGCTCTTAAACACTAGTAAAACTAAATGCATGCTTTTCAATCGAACGCTGCTAGCACCCGCCCACCCGACTAGAATCACCACTCTCGACGGGTCTGACCTAGAGTATGTGGACAACTACAAATATCTAGGTGTCTGGTTAGACTGTAAACTCAACTTCCAGACTCACATAAAGAATCTCCAATCCAAAGTTAAATCTAGAATCGGCTTCCTATTTCGCAACAAAGCCTCCTTCACTCATGCTGCCAAACATGCCCTCGTAAAACTGACTATCCTACCGATCCTTGACTTCGGCGATGTCATTTATAAAATAGCCTCCAACACTCTACTCAGCAAATTGGATGTAGTCTATCACAGTGCCATCCGTTTTGTCTCCAAAGCCCCATACACTACCCACCACTGTGACCTGTACGCTCTTGTTGGCTGGTCCTCACTACATGTTCGTCGTCAAACCCACTGGCTCCAGGCCATCTATAAATCACTGCTAGGCAAATCCCCGCCTTATCTTAGCTCATTGGTCACCATAGCAGCACCCACCCGTAGTCTGCGCTCCAGCAGGTATATCTCACTGGTCATTCCCAACGCCAACACCTCCTTTGGCCGCCATTCCTTCCAGTTCTCTGCTGCCAATGACTGGAACGAATTGCAAAAATCTCTGAAGCTGGAGACTCTTATCTCCCTCAATAACTTTAAGCATCAGTTGTCAGAGCACCTTACCGATCACTGCACCTGTACACAGCCCATCTGAAATTAGCCCACCCAACTACCTCATCCCTATATTGCTATTTAATTTGCTCTTTTGCACCCCAGTATCTCTATTTGCACATAATCTCTTGCACATCTAGCATTCCAGTGTTAATACTATTGTAATTATTCTGCACTATAGCCTATTTATTGCCTTACCTCCATAACTTGCTACATTTGCACACACTGTATATATATTTTCTGTTGTATTTCTGACTTTATGTTTTTTTTTTTTTTTACCCCATATGTAACTCTGTGTTGTTTTTGTTGCACTACTTTGCTTTGTCTTGGCCAGGTCGCAGTTGTAAATGAGAACCTGTTCTCAACTGGCTTACCTGGTTAAATAAAGGTGAAATAAAACAAATTAAAAAACCATGACCAGAAACTGTTTAACGTTTCATGGCTTTTCGCCAGCCATCGCTAGCGCTGTAGGTTACCACAAGGTGTACACAGGTGAACTGTGAGCCATAAGTAGGCGTAACCATGTTAATAATAAGTTACCTGAGGTAAACCTACAGGGTTAACGCAGGCAGGTCTCATTGATAACAATAGTGAAGCTGGCATTGTGACGCAGAACAATGGGCTGGGAATAGAATGTTCTTAAGGCTAGTCGGTGTCACGGAGCTCAATAGAACTAAAATAAGGCCTGTTGTTTCAAGATTACTTCATAACCAGGGACAGAAGGTAATATTATGAAACTGGGCTCCATGGCGGATGCAATGAACTACTTTTTATTAGAAGAAAACGTTAAAAATGTCATGTGTCCAGCCTACTTGAGGCACCTCGAAAATTATTTTCAAAAGTTCGGTCCTTGGACACAGAGGGGTTAAACACTAAAGTTACCGTCCATCTAGTGGAGAGGAGAACCGCACAGAGGGAGCGTAGTCCAGCATCCGTCAACGAGAAAGGGAGAAGCCCTCCACGGTATTTAACAGGTGGAAGAAACAACCAGGGAGCTCCATCGGTCCACAAGAAATGCAGGCAGCCGGTGATGATGTAGTGGTAGCTAGGATAACTAGGATGCTGCTGGTAGAGTAGCTAGCTTAGCTAGCTGTACCGACTAGCTTGGCTAACTACCAGGTCGTTCGTCTGTCTCTCGTTTCGAGGATGATGATGAATCCGGTGAACCACAAAATGAAACAAGGATAGCGAGTGAAAAGGATCTGGCTACACTCATACTGTCACTGACCATTACGCAAAAAAGCAAATTGAACAATAAACTTCGGTGTCTCAACACTGTAACGAACTCCGTCGTTGTTCCCCAAGATCACCTCAGACCACTCTGCGCGTAACTGGACAATATGCTTGGCGCCAAACCGTACGTGGACGCGGGCAGTTCTGTACTGGGATGCGGACAGTTCCAGAACGCGGACATGAGCAGAGCAACACAATAAACTAATCCAAGTCTTTAAAGTCAGGTACATTAGTAATATTCATTTTTTATTATGTAAAACAAAAATTAATCGTTTTTTAAAACAATATTTTGAGATCTGGGCCCATATCCACAAAGAGTCTCAGAGTAGAAAATTGGTCCTCTCTCTCCCCAGACAGACTAATTTTAGACCACTAACCCCTAAACAGAGATACAGCATGTTGGTTGTGGTTAACACAGTGACAACTAATTCTTGAATGTACATCTGCCTCACTCTTATAGAAATAAGTAGTACTGCTAGGTTTTACACAGTCAAATGTAACAAATAACGACATTTTTTATAAAGAACTGTACACATGATACATTTGTAAAATCAATATAAAAAATTGTTTAAAAAAATACATCCAGTAATATGAGATCTGTAAGTAAAACATTTAGCAGATGTTTTTGTCCAGGGCCTGGTATCCCAAAATAATCTTAAGGCTAAGTTAATCGTTAGAACCTTCGTAGGAGCATTGTTAAATCTCTGAGCTGTTTCCCAAAACCATCGTTATTAACGTTGCACTTGAAAACGCTCATATTCTAACACCTGCCTCAGACCACTTGTAGAACAGCCAAGTGCGTCGTTAGATGCTTTTTTGCCCTCCCGCGTCACTTTATACACAGAAGATCTCCGCTAAACATAGAATCACATGGTTCATCCGTCTCTCTGTGACCGCTGATAAATTCAGAACAAAGTTGGCTACAAATATAAAGTTGCAAATGTCTTTGCAATTGATGCAAACAAGCAAAGTATAAAATGATGCTTCAAATGAAAACAGAGATAACTGCATTAAAATATAATCAGTAGGCTATAGTCCTATTTCAATCAAATTGAAATACGTTTCATGTTCAATCAATTCAATTCTATTTTGCTACTTGTAGACTTTGGTCTGTAATTTCTCTCAATATATTTCATGATGTGTAGCCTAACATGTGAACAATGATGTGCCAAATCTGTGATTTAGAATAAGCCGCCTCAATATTTGCAGCCGTAGGTGGTAATATCTCTCTAGGAGCTGATCTGTCATCAGTATTGGGAACTAATTATAATGTTAAGGAAATATTTGAATGGAGAAAACTGATCCAAGAGCAGCGCTCCCTTTCTTTCGATCCTCTAAATAACGACATGCTCCAACAACGCACTTGGCGACCGTTCTCTCTGCGTGGTGCGTGGGAAATACATGTTACATCATCAGCCGTTGTAGGAAAGATGCATCGTATCCAAAAAGCGTCTCAGAGTAGAACAATTGGTCCTCTCTCTCCCCAGACAGACTCATTTAATACTGGGTCGTTACAATATTTTGAGATCTGGGCCCATATCCAAAAAGCGTCTCAGAGTAGAAAATGTGTCGTACAAGTGCTGAGAATAAAGCCATTTTAGTCCTACTCTTATGGGTATAAATTAAAGCTATGCATGAAGCCTCTTTATTCATAAGTGTCCCACCTAGTTGGCAGATATTTAGGACACCTCATGAGCTGTACTAACCAGTTAAGAGGTACCAGCAGGTGTCTTGATAATAGAAACATGCAGCGAGACAGTGGTTCCTGTGCAACATGTAATTGCTTTGGAGCAGTGGTGACCTGTCATTCAGGGCAGAGCCCCACCTGTTTAGCAGATGCTCTTACCCAGAGCGATTTACAGTAAGTGCATTCATCTTAAGATAGCTAGCTGAGACAACCAGATAATACAGTCAAATATACCGGAAACGAACATTCCATTTCAGCTAAACAATGGATATATAGCGTTTTGCAATAAAAATTATCTAAAATCTATTAATTAAACATCTGAGAACAGTAATATTGAAGTACCCATAAGCAACCATTTCTGATTAAAAAACACATGTGAAAAATTGTGGAAATAGCATTTAGGAAATAAACTCTTAATAATCCTTAAACAAAATTGTCATCTCACCTCTCAGCTTTGGTGTCATGTTCCCCAGAGAGACTCATTTTAGAGGCAGGGCCCCCCTCCTCTCTCTCCCCAGAGAGACTCATTTTAGAGGCAGGGCCCCCCTCCTCTCTCTCCCCAGAGAGACTCATTTTAGATCACTGACCCTTAAACAGAGATCCAACATGTTGGTTGTAGTTAACACAGTAATTCTTTAATGTGAATTGTTTTCATTTATTAATTATCTCTTACAAAACATTTACTAACAGACATATCGAAACAGTCAGGTGATTTAATGCAATCACATGAATATGTAGTTGTGACATCTCTTCACCATGGCCATGTCACACACTTATTTGTATTCATTAAAAGTCGGCCATTTATTATTTTTGAATCTGTTCTTTTCTAAACGTATCTGAGAATGTAGACAGAAGGGCTAAAACAGGCTTGATTGATCTGGGGGGGATCAGTGATCTATACAGAAAGGTTTTTTGCAACAATTAAGAGATTTTTTATTATTTAACGTAGGCTAGGTTAAAAAGTATAACAGTAATTTTTTGTGTAAAGTAGATCAAGGTCTATACCTCAGCAAGTGGTGACCCATCATTCAGGGCAGGTGGCCTTTCCTGTTTTGCATGTTATTGTGGCATTAATACGTGTCACATATCAGTTTGCTAACAATGTAAAATATATATATATATATATATATATATATCATTGAGTTAATGAAGCAGCATACAAACATGGTCTCTTTTTTGTTTTCTTGAGTAAGGCAACTCCAAAATGCAGGTGTTTCAGCCTAGCTCAGTGCTTTCTGTGGTGGTGGGGCAAGCCAGAAGAAAATACGGAGCGCTGCTTCGTGATTGGCTCAGTGTTCTGTCACTCATGGGGACACTATGTCACCACCAAGTCTAAGGGTAGAGCTAGAAAATTCAAGCCCCTTGGGTGCTGCCACAGAGTTACATTAGAAGTGCCCATCCAAGAAGGTCATTGGCCACAGATAAAATGACGTCAAATCACATTATATCTACAGTAGCTTTGATTGGACTGATCATGTCAACATCATACTTTCAAAATCTTAGCCAGCAGTCATTATCATGAATCAAGTCGACAATCTACAGGCAAATCCTTTTTAATCCTTGTCATATGAAGATAAATAATGAAGAGAAATTATATAATGATAGGACAGCTGTTGGGACTCTGCTGTTGGGACTCTGCTGTTGGGACTCTGCTGTCGGGACTCTGCTGTTGGGACTCTGCTGTTGGGACTCTGCTTTATGTAGGCCCTAACAGTTTGTGGGCACCGTTTGTAACCGTTATAGTGCAATGAATGTATTGTTTAGTGTTGTGTTGTGGAGTGGCTTTGCTGGCATGCATCCCCCTTTATTTATGTTTTGCCCCACCAAGATTGAAATGCTAAAATCACCACTGACCTCAGCTATAGCCTAGATGACCAGCCTAAACCTGTTCAGATCAGTTCCCATAACGTTATAGACCTAACAGTAGCAGGACAGAGCTTGTAGCCTAGGCATGGTATTTTACACACCATTTCAAACGGAGACCATCAGGTTTGTCAGCATGATAAGTGATCATAGCTCAAACCTACTCTGACTATTGAATGTCTGACATCGACCTAACCTTATAATAGTTTGTAGTTTAGCCTAGACTTACCAGGGTGTGCCCGTCTTTCCTACATATCAACACATTTATCCGACTTCTAATGGTACCGAGAAATATGTGCCACAGTTTCAACAGCCATTGTGTAACTGCGTAGGCTACACACTTACTTTCACGTTCATATGAGGAAATCACATAACTTCTTACAGTCGCTGGTGCAGCCGCCTGTTCTCTTGCAGATGAAGTAGCTTTTATAGGCGACTCATTCAACCAGCCTAAACAACAGTAAATAAAAGATGTCAAATGGTCAAAAGTCAATCCTGATATAGCCATGTACATCAAAGAGAGGTGTATTGCTACAGATGTAGGATCTTAATTTTAGCCAGTTTGCTACAGCAGGAAAATAATCCTGCAGCAACAGGACATTTTAATTATTATGGGAATGGCCGGCAGGGATGTAGCTCAGTTGGTAGAGCATGGCATTTGCAACGCCACGGTTGTGGGTTCGATTCCAGTATAAAAAAATTAAATGTATGCACTCGCAATGTATGTAAGTCGCTCTGGATAAGAGCGTCTGCTAAATGACTAAAATGTAAAAAATCACCATGTAGAATTATGTGTACAGATGTAGGATCTTAATTTGATCACCCCTCACTGCAGAATAACTTTCCCTAAACGCAGTAATTGTAAAACTTGTAGTGTATTTGAGGTTTTAAAAGGCTTTTGAAGTTTGTAATTTCCACTTAGAAATGGCAGACTTGAGTTTCGCTTAATAAAAATGTATCAACCGCTACAAAAATGTCCATTAATTATAATTCACATAATAATTCACATTTCCTGTTGCTGCAGGAATATTTTCCTGCTGTAGCAAACTGGCTCAAATTAAGATCCTACATATGTATGTGTAAATGTACTTGGCGATTAAAGGTGATTCTGATTCTGCAAAGGTTGAGTCTCTAGATTCCCTTGCTGCGCTGGGGAAATAACGAAATGGTTGTCATAGTGATGTCATTTGTTATATTTCACCCTATTGATAAAGGAAGCTAGAAGGCTGAACCCAGAAGACAACTTTAAATCAACACTTACTGATATTATCCTAAAATCTCACTCATATTGTTGTGTCTCTTTGTTCAACGGACGTTGGGTAGCCTGTGATATTAATATTGTAGCAAACAGCGGGGCAGGGCAGTGAACCTAGGTCGCTGGCCAAAACTAGGTTAACCCTATTGCTGCGATGGGAATTGTAACCTGTCTCACACTGCCCCCTATAAAAGCAAGTCTCGTGCTTCGACTACTCAGACCCCTCAAACATCCAAGTGCAATCTGATGGCCTCACAGACACCATACTACTTCTGACACCAATGTAGCAAACAGCGGGGCAGGGAAGTGAACCCAGGTTGCACTTGTAAAAAGGCAAACAACTTACGTATCGCGCCGTTGGTGCCAATTGGGTTACTTGGTTGGAATTGCATCATAGTACATGGGAATAATGATGCATTTTATTTAGTAAAGTGGTTTCTTGCTTCAAACACAACAACATTTTCAGTCACCTCCTCCTTGTGTGAAGGACAAGTAGATAAACAGGTTAATGTCAAGCTCTGCATGTTTTTTGGAATGTCTCATGGAATGTAGGCTTACATTGAACACCACACATTGGCTGCTACTGTAGGCTGAATGATAGAACAGCTATTTCCATGTTAAATGTTATTGGAGGCCTTTTTTACATTATGATCAAATAGCCTACTTGGTCTCTGTTAAAACTGTAACTTAAAGTGGGTACAGCCTCAGTGTTCACAGTAAACTCACGCCGGAAGTTGCACAGATCGCTACACTATAGTAGAACTATGATACAATTACATTTATCATACGAAATGTGAAATGTAGAACTATGACGAATGAATATTGATGTATTGAATTCACAGGAGGTTGGTGGCACCTTAATTGGGGAGGACGGGCTTGTGGTAATGGCTGGAGCGGAATAGGTGGAATGGTGTAATTAATGTGAGCCGTCCTCCCCTCAGCAACCTCCACTGATTGAATTTGACTTGCCCACGTCCAGTTAGGGCCATTTTGTATGATTAAACTGTCAAGTCATTATATATTTTCCGTTCTGCTGAGAGCACCTTCCTGATGACTAGCGCTCTGTACATTCCTATGGATGAGGCCTGAGCTGGAATGTGAAGATAACTGAAGCTAGCTAACTTTAGAAAACCAGTATATCTAGCTAGCATCATAGTCCACCCCTCAGGCTAAGTTCAGGTTTCAGCATGAGGCAGACATCAACAGCCGAGTTGTAGGCTACAACCTGGGTCGTATTCATTAGTTTACTCAGCAGCCAACAGTTTTAAAATGTTGCATAAACAGTATACTCTAAACGCTGTCCAACGTGACCTAAACAGTTTCTGTTGCCAAACGTTTTGCTACGGTGGGCACTAATGAATACACACAACCTGTTTTGAGGAAGTGTAAGTTGTTGTTAGTCTTTCCACAGTATTTATTTGTCTCTCTTTCACACAACATACCTTCCTGAGTGAAAAGAGTTAACAGTAGATTAGAAAGAGAAAATGTTGTTGCTTGTTGTGTTTTAAGCCTGTTTTGAGAAGACAAGTCTATAGACCTATGATACAGTACACTCTTAGAAAAAAGAGTTCCAAAAGGGTCCTCTGGCTGTCCCCATAGGAGAACGCTTTTGGGTTCCAGGTAAAACCCTTCTGGCTTCCATGTAGAACCCTCTGTGGAAAGGATTCTTCATGGAACCCAAAAGGGTTCTACCTAGGACCAAAAAGGGTTCTACAAAGGGTTCTCCTATGGGGACAGCCAAAGAACCCTTTTAGATTCTAGATAGTGTAGGAGCGATCACCCTGGGGCACACAGATGGAAACAGAATGAATTCACCCCACGCATCTAATTTATATCCAAAACATTTTAAGGAGAGTAGGCCTATTATAACACTGTCTACAAAACATATCATCAACTATATTAATACACATAACAATATCATCAACTATATTAATACACATAACAATATCATCAACTATATGAATACACATAACAATATCATCATCTATATTAATACACATAACAATATCATCAACTATATGAATACACATAACAATATCATCAACTATATGAATACACATAACAATATCATCAACTATATGAATACACATAACAATATCATCAACTATATTAATACACATAACAATATCATCAACTATATTAATACACATAACAATATCATCAACTATATTAATACACATAACAATATCATCAACTATATTAATACACATAACAATATCATCAACTATATTAATATCATAACAATATCATCAACTATATGAATACACATAACAATATCATCAACTATATTAATACACATAACAATATCATCAACTATATTAATACACATAACAATATCATCAACTATATGAATACACATAACAATATCATCAACTATATTAATATCATAACAATATAATCAACTATATTAATACACATAACTATATCATCAACTATATTAATACACATAACAATATCATTAACTATATTAATATCATAACAATCGTCGTCTTACCTTTTATATGTCTCTCAATAGAAGTAGAGTCTGGAATGATCATTCGGTGGTGGAAAGTTCCTTTAGTTTGTTCTGCTCATTTCCATATCAGGTTCTACCTGTTCTCTCTCCCACTCCCTGTCTCTTTATAGCTCTTACAATGTGCCTTGGCATACATTCTACAAGGGTCTGGAACTCCAAATGTAGTTCTGATTTAGTGTTCCAAATGAAAACAATTTGATTAAACTGGTTAATATGGTTAAAATACATTAAGACTGAGTAATGCTGTGATTGTTTTTCTTATTTTGTATTGAAATGTTTGACCTTATTTTCCCTATGTCCTTTCAATATAGGAACAATTTGTGAAATGACAGCCTTCTGTAAATATGGACAAAAGTCTATGGATTAATTTTATGGTATGTGTCTTGCAACATTATGTAAAATGACAGGTTGAGAAACACTGCATCTTCCTAGGTGCATATGTGAGAAGGAACGCAAACTGTCTCCCTATGTGTGTGCCATCCCTAAACATCAAGTGTTTGTGGTTCATTAAAATGTTTATTGTCAAGGATGAAAAAAAAAAAGAAAAGTGTCTGGAACCGTATTGGAGGGATGTGACATCATTCTTCCACAAGAAATTCCATAATTTAGTGTTTTGTTGATGGTTGTCTTCAATTGGGTTGAGACCTGGTGACTGAGACGGCCATGGCACATTGTGAAACATCAGCAAGTTCAGCAGTCTTCATCACTGAAGCTCCTGCCAAACGTGCCCCAACAATCACCAATCGGTAAGCTCTTCCCGAGCAGGGTCGCAGTCTCTCTTCGTTGCAGCCCCTCTCTCCCCAGGGGTAGCAGCTCCTCTCTCCCCAGGGGTAGCAGCTCCTCTCTCCCCAGGGGTAGCAACTCCTCTCTCCCCAGGGGTAGCAACTCATCTCTCCCCAGGGGTAACAGCTCCTCTCTCCCCAGGGGTAGCAGCTCCTCTCTCCCCAGGGGTAGCAACTCCTCTCTCCCCAGGGGTAACAGCTCCTCTCTCCCCAGGGTTAGCAGCTCCTCTCTCCCCAGGGGTAACAGCTCCTCTCTCCCCAGGGGTAACATCTCCTCTCTCCCCAGGGGTAGCAGCTCCTCTCTCCCCAGGGGTAACAGCTCCTCTCTCCCCAGGGGTAACAGCTCCTCTCTCCCCAGGGGTAACAGCTCCTCTCTCTCCAGGGGTAGCAGCTCCTCTCTCCCCAGGGGTAGTAGCCCCTCTCTCCCCAGGGGTAGCATCTCCTCTCTCCCCTAGGATGTGAAGACATCGGTGGCTTAGCCCATAGCAGTAGGAGGGTCCGGGAAGGAATTTCAACAGCTAAATCCATGAATACATCACCAGTGTATTGCCAAAAACCACTCAAGAACTTCAAACATAGACTCTGACCTGTCCAATGAGCCAAACTGATTAAAGAATCCCACAGTACCTAAACACCCTCTCTCTCTCTCTCTCTCTCTCTCTCTCTCTCTCTCTCTCTCTCTCTCTCTCTCTCTCTCTCTCTCTCTCTCTCTCTCTCTCTCTCTCTCTCTCTCTCTCTCTCTCTCTCTCTCTCTCTCTCTCTCTCTCTCTCTCTCTCTCTCTCTCTCTCTCTCTCTCTCTCTCTCTCTCTCTCTCTCTCTCTCTCTCTCTCGTGTGTTCTCCCCTCCTCTGTCTCTCTCCATCACTGTCTCTCATCTTGTCTGGTGTCTCTCTCCATCATATCCTATTCTTCTGTTGCTGTCTCTGTGTCTTGTCTGTTGTCTCTCTCCATCATATCATATTCTTCTGTTGCTGTCTCTATGTCTTGTCTGGTGTCTCTTTCTCTACATCACTTTCTCTGTGTCGTCTATTGATGTCTCTCATCTTGTCTGGTGTCTCTCTCCATCAACAGAAATATTGGTGAGGGTTAGGCCTACTCCAATACAACATTGAAAACATGAAAACACGACTACATAATACCATTAAATACAGTTGGAATATAGTTACAACACTCAAACTGTTTCCATCAAACAGAAAAACAACAAGAAAGCTGGATAAACACATTTAGATTTCTACATACTGCACTTTGCTTCTGCATTACCCATACAGCTGTTTAAGGTCATACAAAGGCAGAGTGCAGTATCAGCATTTAAGGGGTCATAGGTCAAATCAGTGGTCATGGTTGATATGCATGGACCAAAAAACCCAACTATAAAGCCATTTGTCTCAGATTCACTGTTTGCGTAGACTGCTCTTTGCCTTTGTAGGGCAGTAGTTCAGGTGGCTTCCCTTGCCCTTAGTCTGCCTCCTGTCCCTCCTATCGCCATGGAGACACCTTCCTGAAAACAATGACTCCATACTTTGCTGAAACCTGTTCTGCCAGTTCATGTCCTTAAAGATGAATGTTGGAATGTTCCAATGTGGTTACCCCAAAAAGATGCCAAGATAGATCACGCATCCATAACCTTGTTTCCTGCTTGTAGCAGGCCGCGTTCACAGGAATCCTTTTCTCTAACTATAGATCATATGATTTCATGAGAATATTTTTCTGGAGTGAGAGTGTAATGCAAGTCAAGGTGTCCTTGGATGAATGTCAACAAGATTTATAACCAGCATTGTTAAATTAACTGTTGTAATAAATAAATAAAATATTTGTAAATGTATTGTCACAGACACCGGATAGATGCAGTGAAATGTGTTGTTTTACAGGGTCATAGTAGTACGGCGCCCCCTGGAGCAAATCAGGTGTAAGTGCCTTGCTTAAGGGCACAGACAGATTTTTACCTTGACGGCTCAGGTATTCGAACCAGCAACCTTTCAGTTACTGGCCCCACTAGGTAATCTTACCATACCAGTTCACGCCCTAAAACAAGACACTGTTCAAGTGTTCAAATGTAGTCCATGAAGAGGTATTAGGATTGTGTGCACAGCTATTCTGCCGTACAATTGCAAACTGTTGCTACACATTTGGTCAAAGATGAGTTCAGACCTAAATCAGGCTTCGTAGTATCTGTTATATCTTGTGACGAAGTGTCCTGGTTCAATTATCTTCTGTTTCAGAGAAAATGGAGGGTCAAATTTGATGCAACTACAAAATCCCAGTTAAAACCAAGGTGAGGTAGTAAGTGAGGTTACTGCCATCTGGCTTTGTTCCACCATGTTCTACTGCAGTTACTACGGTTTTCCTTGGTATTCTATCAGGCTCTGAGTTCAGGCCATCCCGACCATGACACTCACCCTCACACACTCCATGAGACAGCCAGTGGTCCAGTTATCACCAGAATAAACATGGCACAATCCCGCGGAAACACTATGGTTTAAGTCGCATTGAAATGCAAATACCCAGATAACGGTAAGAAATATAGCAAATAAAATATTGAAACGCTCGCTAACATAAAGAAAAGGACAGCATTGATATTAATACAAAGTCACATAAGGATAAACATTCTCCGTGATGAAATAGTTCTTACCTTATGGATAAAAACAGCTTGAGGGTTGTTACAATACAACATTCAAAACATGAAAACACAACTACACAACACCATTAAAAACCACAAGAAAGCTGGATAAACACATTTAGTTGATGATATTGTTATGTGTATTCATATAGTTGATGATATTGTTATGTGTATTAATATAGTTGATGATATTGTTATGATATTCATATAGTTGATGATATGTTTTGTGGACTGTGTTATAATAGGCCTACTCTCCTTAAAATATTTTGGATATAAATTAGATGCGTGGGGTGAATTCGTTCTGTTTCCATCTGTGTGCCCCAGGGTGATCGCTCCTACACTATCTAGAATCTAAAAGGTTTTTTTGGCTGTCCCCATAGGAGAACCCTTTGTAGAACCCTTTTTGGTCCTAGGTAGAACCCTTTTGGGTTCCATGAAGAATCCTTTCCACAGAGGGTTCTACATGGAAGCCAGAAGGGTTCTACCTGGAACCCAAAAGCGTTCTCCTGTGGGGACAGCCAGAGGACCCTTTTGGAACTCTTTTTTCTAAGAGTGTACTGTATAATAGGTCTATAGACTTGTCTTCTCAAAACAGGCTTAAAACACAACAAGCAACAACATTTTCTCTTTCTAATCTACTGTTAACGCTTTTCACTCAGGAAGGTATGTTGTGTGAAAGAGAGACTAATAAATACTGTGGAAAGACTAACAACAACTTACACTTCCTCAAAACAGGTTGTGTGTGTTCATTAGTGCCCACCGTAGCAAAACGTTTGGCAACAGAAACCGTTTAGGTCACGTTTTACAGCGTTTGGAGTAAACTGTTTATGCAACATTTTAAAACTGTTGGCTGCGGTGTAAACTAATGAATACGACCCAGGTAGTAGCCTACAACTCGGCTGTTGATGTCTGCCTCATGCTGAAACCTGAACGTAGCCTGAGGGGTGTACTATGATGCAAGCTAGATATACTGGTTAAAACCGATTTGTAGGTGATCAGTCCTGCTACTGATAACCTATGTGAACTTATCTGAACAGGTTTAGGCTGCTCATCTAGGATATGTAGGCTATAGCTGAGGTATAGACCTCCATCTGTATCAGGACTAGGCTCCTGCTACTGTTACTGTTATAACGTTATGGGAACTGATCTGAACAGGTTTAGGCTGGTCATCTAGGATATGTAGGCTATAGCTGAGGTATAGACCTCCATCTGTATCAGGACTAGGCTCCTGCTACTGTTACTGTTATAACGTTATGGGAACTGATCTGAACAGGTTTAGGCTGGTCATCTAGGATATGTAGGCTATAGCTGAGGTATAGACCTCCATCTGTATCAGGACTAGGCTCCTGCTACTGTTACTGTTATAACGTTATGGGAACTGATCTGAACAGGTTTAGGCTGGTCATCTAGGATATGTAGGCTATAGCTGAGGTATAGACCTTGATCTGCATATCACTAACAAACCTCTGTTATATATTATAACCTAGCCTACTTTACATAATATAACATCTCTTACTTGTTGCAAAAAACCTTTCTGTACGGATCTGATCCCCCCCAGATCAATCATGTCCATTTTAGCCCTTCTGTCTACATTCTCAGATACGTTTAGAAAAGAACAGATTGAAAGAAATAGTCTACTTTTAATAAATACACATTAGCCTGAGAGAGTGGAAGGGGTGAGAGGAATGTGGCCTTGTGTTGCTGCACTGTCTATAACTACCTTAACAAACAGTAACAGGGAGATGAGGTGAAAGATATCAGTCACGACTACATGTTGTTACAGGCTTTGGTATTTCCATTTATATTTTGAGGTTGGACGTTAGCATGTTGGCCGCACCTCTTGGCGCCACCTCAATAGACAGTATGCTTATGCCTGTGCTGGCTCGTCATCTCTTTAGTCAGAAGGGTTCCATCTGTTATGTGATATTGAAGAGCAGCTGGCCCAGTGTTCTGCTTGTCATCTCTTTAGTCAGAAGGGTTCCATCTGTTATGTGATATTGAAGAGCAGCTGGCCCAGTGTTCTGCTTGTCATCTCTTTAGTCAGAAGGGTTCCATCTGTTATGTGATATTGAAGAGCAGCTGGCCCAGTGTTCTGCTTGTCATCTCTTTAGTCAGAAGGGTTCCATCTGTTATGTGATATTGAAGAGCAGCTGGCCCAGTGTTCTGCTTGTCATCTCTTTAGTCAGAAGGGTTCCATCTGTTATGTGATATTGAAGAGCAGCTGGCCCAGTGTTCTGCTTGTCATCTCTTTAGTCAGAAGGGTTCCATCTGTTATGTGATATTGAAGAGCAGCTGGCCCAGTGTTCTGGTTGGCCTTAGAGATGTTAGAAGACTGGCACCTCTTTGTAGCTCTGCTTCTTTAAGTTGATGAACAAAGTCTTTCTGTCTTGTATCTCCCAGGGTTTGGTCTGGTTTGGTCTGGTTTGGTTTGGTCTGGTTTGGTCTGGTCTGGTTTGGTCTGGTTTGGTTTGGTGTGGTCTGGTCTGGTCTGGTTTGGTTTGCTCCACTTGTTTTTTTACTCCATATTGAAAGTTGGAGGGTTTTTATTACAGATGTCCTCGTCTGGAGCCACTTCAATGGGCACTCATGGTGGGAGTCTTTTAGGTACCACTTTCTTGTTGCTAGTCAACATTCAGTGGACACTAGGGATTGGACGATTAATACCGGAGGTCTGATGCGCCGTTGCAGTTTTCAAAGCACTACTGATTCGACACAACGTATAATAATAATAATAATATGCCATTTAGCAGACGCTTTGACTTACAGTCATGCATGCATACATTTTTGTGTATGGGTGGTCCCGGGGATCGAACCTACTACCCTGGCGTTACAAACACCGTGCTCTACCAGCTGAGCTACAGAGGACCACGTATCAATGCTTGTATCAAAGTAACAATACTATGTAATACTGCTGGAATCTTTGTGTTTTTATCTATAATGAACAAAAATATAAACGCAACATGTAAAGTGTTGGTCCCATGTTTCATGAGCTGAAATAAAAGATTCCAGAAATTTTCCATTCGCACAAAAAGCTTATTTCTCTCAAATGTTGTGCACAAATTTGTTAACATCCCTGTAAGTGAGCATTTCTCAGTTGCCAAGATAATCCATCCACCTGACAGGGGTGGAATATCAAGAAGCTAATTAAACAGCATGATAATTGCACAGGTACACCTTGTACTGGGGACAATAAAAGGCCACTCGAAAATGTGCAGTTTTCTCACACAACACAATGCCACAGATGTCTCAGGTTTTGAGGGAGCGTGCCATTGGCATGCTGACTGCAGGAATGTCCACCAGAGCTGTTGCCAGAGAATTGAATGTTAATTTCTCTACCATAAGCTGCCTCCAATGTCGTTTTAGAGAATTTGGCAGTACGTCCAACCGGCCTCACAAAATGCGAGAGATCTCACTGATTTCTCCCTGGTGCCAGTGCTTTTTTTTTTAGATGCAAAGTCTCTTTAAAACACTGACCTCTACTGGACACCTTATTTATACATTTAGTTTGATGTCTTCCAGTTTGTAGCCTCTGAATGGGAGCTCAGCAGGTAGGGACGGGGATTGGGATTTCCCATTGTTGTTTAAATAATGTGTTTTATTTAGTGTAACCTATGATGATCTTCTGTATTTAGTATCCTAAATAATACCACAGATGTATCGTTTTTGAAAACATAACTAACTAAATGTTGTTTATTAGTCCTCAAATCTATCCATTGCGTTTTCTGCAAAATGTGTTGAAAGCCCCAAAGCGTTCAGAAAGCCTCTGTTTCCCACCACTAGTGGACACCCCCATGAGTGTCTTTCAGAACCCCTCCTAAAACCACCTGTTTCGTTTTGGTTGTTGTTAGTGACTCTTTGTTAGTTCCTTCTTCTGTTTGAGAGACAATGTTTTATTTATTGTTGAGGAACGTAACAATGTTCAGGTGATTAAATTAAATCACCCGACTGTTTGGATATGTCTGTTAGTAAATGTTTTATTTCTAAGAGATCATGAATAAAAGAGAACAATTGACATTCTAGAATGAGTTGTCACTGTGTTAACCACAACCAACATGCTGCATCTCTGTTTAGGGGTCAGTTCTCTAAAATGAGTCTCTCTGGGGAGAGAGAGGAGGGGGTCCCTGCCTCTAAAATGAGTCTCTCTGGGGAGAGAGAGGAGGGGGGCCCTGCCTCTAAAATGAGTATCTCTGGGGAGAGAGAGAAGGGGGGCCCTGCCTCTAAAATGAGTCTCTCTGGGGAGAGAGAGGAGGGGGGCCCTGCCTCTAAAATGAGTCTCTCTGGGGAGAGAGTGGAGGGGGGCCCTGCCTCTAAAATGCGTCTCTCTGGGGAACATGACACCAAAGCTAAGAGCTGAGATGACAATTTTATGAATAATTTATTATGTTTATTTCCAAAACGCTATTTCCCCCAAAAAATCACATGTGTTTTTTTTTTATATAATTGATTGCTAATATTACTTTTCTCAGATTTTTAATTCATAGATTTTAAATGTGTATGAATTTTTTTGGTTGTTGTTTGCAAAAGACTACATTTTCAATGTTCAGCTAGAATAAAATGTTTGTATCCTGAATATATGACTGTGATATGTGGTTGTCTCACCTAGCTATCGTAAGATGAATGCACTTACAGATGCCATGTCTTCATTTCACCCAGTTTCTCTCAGCAGGAAAATAATCCTGCAGCAACAGGAAATGTGAATTATTATGTGGATTATAATTAATGGACATTTTTTGTAGGGGTTGATACATTTTTCATTATAGCAAAATAAGTCTGAAATTTTGAAGTGGAAATTATAAACTTTAGAAGCCTTTTTAAACCTTGAATACATTACAGGTATGCATTTCCTGCTGTGTGGGAAAATTCCTTTTCAAATTTCAAATTTAAAAAAGAGAAAAGTAAAAAGAAAGTAAAGTCGTAGCCGGCTGCGACCGGGAGACCCATGGGGTGGTGCACAATTGGCCCAGGGTAAGGGAGGGAATTGCTGGCAGGGATGTAGCTCAGTTGGTAGAGAATGGTGTTTGCAATGCCAGGGTTGTGGGTTCGATTCCCACGGGGGGGCAGTATGAATAATAATGTATGCACTCACTAACTGTAAGTCGTTCTGGATGAGTGTCTGCTAAATGACAAAAAAAAAAAGTTTATTGCAACATTTTAAAACTGTTGGCTGCGGTGTTAACTAATGAATAAGACCCAGGTAGTAGCCTACAACTCGGCTGTTGATGTCTGCCTCATGCTGAAACCTGTATGTAGCCTGAGGGGTGGACTATGATGCAAGCTATATATACTGGTTTTCTAAAGCTTATCTACATTTCAGTTAGCTTCACATTCCAGATCAGACTTCACCCATTAGAACATACAGAGCGCTAGTCATCAGGAAGGTGCTCTCTCAGCAGAACAGTAGATATCTCAATGACTTGACATGTTCTGGTTGTGATTTCAGGCTACAAGGTGAGAATCTTTCCATGGATTATTATAAAGTGGTAGAGAAATGTAATGTCTGGTGTAATTTTAGTACAGTGAATGGAAGTAAAACACTCAGACCTAACAGTCGACTTCAACTTCCGCTACAAGACCATGGTGCTTGCCTATGGAGCAGTGAGGGGAACGGCACCTCTGTACCTTCAGGCTCTGATCAGTCCCTACACCCAAACGAGGGCATTGCGCTCATCCACCTCTGGCCTGCTGGCTCCCCTTCCTCTGCGGAAGCATAGTTCCCGCTCAGCCCAGTCAAAACTGTTCGCTGCTCTGGCACCCCAATGGTGGAACAAGCTCCCTCACGACGCCAGGACAGCGGAGTCACTCACCACCTTCCGGAGACATTTGAAACCCCACCTCTTTAAGGAATACCTGGGATAGGATAAAGGAATCCTTCTACCCCCCCCCCCCCCCCCAATTGTAAAGTGGTTATCCCACTGGCTATAGGGTGAACGCACCAATTTGTGAGTCGCTCTGGCTAAGAGCGTCTGCTAAATGACGTTAATGTGCCCTTGAGCAAGGCACTTAACCCTAATTGCTCCTGTAAGTCGCTCTGGATAAGAGCGTCTGCTAAATGACTAAAATGTAAAATGTAAATGTAATTGAGACAGGTACGTGTCAGTTTAATCATACAAAATGGAGCTAACTGAATGTGGGCAAATCAAATTCAATATATTCATATATTATAGTTCTACATTTAACATTTCATATGATAACTGTAATTGTATCATAGTTCCACTATAGTGTAGTGATCCTCGCTAAATGAGCCACGTCACAATTCCAACCAAGTAACCCAATTGGCGCCAGTGGCGTGATGCGTAGGTTGTTTGCCTTTTACACATGCAACCTGGGTTCGCTTCCCTGCCCCGCTGTTCGCTACATTGGTGTCAGAAGTGGTATGGTGTCTGTGAGGCCATCAGAATTTATGGCCTGGATGTGTGAGGGGTCTGAGTAGTCGAAGCACGGGACTTTTGTAGGGGACAGTGTGAGTCAGGTTACAATTCCCATTGCTGTGATGCGTAGGGTGTTTGCCTTTTTCGCCAGTGACCTGGGTTTACTGCCCTACCCGCTGTTTGCTACACTATTGATATCATAGGCTTCCCGACATCCGTTGAACAAAGATACATTATAATATGAGTGAAAGGATTTGAGGATAATATCAGTAAGTGTTGATTTAGAGTTGTCTTCTGGGTTCAGCCTTCTAGCTGCCTTTATCAATTGGGTGAAATGTAACAAATGACATGGTCTCAGAGTTTGGAGATAACCAGTCCCAGTTTAAATCACTATGACAATCATTTCATTATTTATCCAGAGCAGCAAGGGAATCTAGAGACTCAACCTTTTTTAATTTAACCTTTATTTAAGTAGACAAGTCAGTTAAGAACAAGTTCTTATTTACAATGACGGCCTACACCGGACGACGCTGGGGCAGTTGTTTACAGCCCTATGGGACTCCCAATCACAGCCGGTTGTGATACAGCCTGGAATAGAACCAGGGTCTGTAGTGACGCCTCTAGCACTGATTGGCTCAAACGCATTAAGAAGGAAAGAAATTCCACAAATTAACTTTTAAGAACAAATGACATCCTCATCCGTTTAAGAACAAATGACAAATGTGGTCCTCTGTAGCTCAATTGGTAGAGCATGGCGCTTGTAATGCCAGGGTAGTGGGTTCGATCCCCGGGACCACCCATACGTAAACATTTATGCACACATGACTGTAAGTCGCTTTGGATAAAAACATCTGCTAAATGGCATATTAAAAGAAGGCACACCTGTTAATTGAAATGCATTCCAGGTGACTACCTCATGAAGCTGGTTGAGAGATTGCCAAGAGTGTGCAAAGCTGTCATCAAGGCAAAGGGTGGCTATTTAAAGAATCTCAAATACAACATATATTTTGATTTGTTTAACACTTTTTGGGTTACTACATGATTCCATATTCATAATTCATAATTTTTATGTCTTCACTCTTATTCTACAATGTAGAAAATAGTAAAAATAAAGAAACAATGGTTTTGGAAACATCTTGTAGATTTAACAATACTCCTACAAAGGTTCTAACGATTAACTTAGCCTTCAGGTGCTTTTGGGAAACCGGGCCCAGGTGGTCTCTTTAGGAAATGTTTAGAAAATATTTGGCCTAGGCTACATGCCCTGTTATTTGGACTGGAAACCGATTTGTAGGTGATCAATCCTGCTACTGATAACCTATGTGAACTGATATGAACCGGTTTAGGCTGGTCATCTAGGATATGTAGGCTATAGCTGAGGTATAGACCTCCATCTGCATATCACTAACAAACCACTATTATATATTATAACCTAGCCTACTTTACATAATATAAATCTCCTACTTGTTGCAAAAATACTTTCCGAATATATCAATGATTTCCGCTTAGATCAATTATGCCCGTTTTAGCCCTTCTGTCTACATCTCAGATACGTTTAGAAAAGAACAGATTGAAAGAAATAGTCTACTTTTAATAAATACACATTAGCCTGAGAGAGTGGAAGGGCTGAGAGGAATGTGGCCTTGTGTTGCTGCACTGTCTATAACTACCTTAACAAACAGTAACAGGGAGATGAGGTGAAAGATATCAGTCACGACTACATGTTGTTACAGGCTTTGGTATTTCCATTTATATTTTGAGGTTGGACGTTAGCACGTTGGCCGCACCTCATGGCGCCACCTCAATAGACAGTAAGCTTATGCCTGTGCTGGCTTGTCATCTCTTTAGTCAGAAGGGTTCCATCTGTTATGTGATATTGAAGAGCAGCTGGCCCAGTGTTCTGCTTGTCATCTCTTTAGTCAGAAGGGTTCCATCTGTTATGTGATATTGAAGAGCAGCTGGTCCAGTGTTCTGGTTGGCCTTAGAGATGTTAGAAGACTGGCACCTCTTTGTAGCTCTGCTTCTTTAAGTTGATGAACAAAGTCTTTCTGTCTTGTATCTCCCAGGGTTTGGTTTGGTTTGGTTTGGTCTGGTTTGGTGTGGTCTGGTTTGGTCTGGTTTTGTTTGGTTTGGTCTGGTCTGGTTTGGTCTGGTTTGGTGTGCTCCATTTGTTTTTTTACTCCATATTGTAAGTTGGAGGGTTTTTATTTCAGATGTCCTCGTCTGGAGCCACTTCAATGGGCACTCATGGTGGGAGTCTTTTAGGTACCACTTTCTTGTTGCTAGTCAACATTCAGTGGACACTAGGGATTGGACGATTAAAACCGGAGCTACGATGCACCGTTGCAGTTTTCAAAGCACTACTGATTCGACACAACGTATAATAATAATATGCCATTTAGCAGACGCTTTTATCCAAAGCGACTTACAGCATACATTTTTACATATGGGTGGTCCCGGGGATCGAACACACTACCCTGGCGTTACAAGCGCCGTGCTCTACCAGCTGAGCTACAGAGGACCACGTATCAATGCTTGTATCAAAGTAACAATACTATGTAATACTGCTGGAATCTTTGTGTTTTTATCTATACTGATAAAAATTTAAACGCAACATGTAAAGTGTTGGTCCCATGTTTCATGAGCTGAAATAAAAGATTCCAGAAATTTTCCATTCGCACAAAAACCTTATTTCTCTCAAATTTTGTGCACAAATTTGTTAACATCCCTGTTAGTGAGCATTTCTCAGTTGACAAGATAATCCATCCACCTGACAGGGTTGGAATATCAAGAAGCTGATTAAGCAGCTGTGGTCCTCTGTAGCTCAGCTGGTAGAGCACGGTGCTTGTAACGCCAAGGTAGTGGGTTTGATCCCCGGGACCACCCATACACAAAAAAAAATAATTATGCACGCATGACTGTAAGTCGCTTTGGATAAAAGCATCTGCTAAATGGCTTATTATTATTAAACAGCATGATAATTGCACAGGTACACCTTAATAATAATAATAATAATAACAATAAAAGGCCACTCGAAAATGTGCAGTTTTCTCACACAACACAATGCCACAGATGTCTCAGGTTTTGAGGGAGCGTGCCATTGGCATGCTGACTGCAGGAATGTCCACCAGAGCTGTTGCCAGAGAATTGAATGTTCATTTCTCTACCATAAGCTGCCTCCAATGTCGTTTTAGAGAATTTGGCAGTACGTCCAACCGGCCTCACAAAATGCGAGCGATCTCACTGATTTCTCCCTGGTGCCAGTGCTTTTTTTTTAGATGCAAAGTCTCTTTCAAACACTGACCTCTACTGGACACCTTATTTATACATTTAGTTTGATGTCTTCCAGTTTGTAGCCCCTGAATGGGAGCTCAGCAGGTAGGGACGGGGATTGGGATTTCCCATTGTTGTTTAAATAATGTGTTTTATTTATGATAATCTTCTGTATTTAGTATCCTAAATAATACCACAGATGCATCATTTTTGAAAACATAACTAACTAAATGTTGTTTATTAGTCCTCAAATCTATCCATTGCGTTTTCGGCAAAATTTGTTGAAAGCCCCAAAGGGTTCAGAAAGCCTCTGTTTCCCACCACTAGTGGACACCCCCATGAGTGTCTTTCAGAACCCCTCCTAAAACCACCTGTTTCGTTTTGGTTGTTGTTAGTGACTCTTTGTTAGTTCCTTCTTCTGTTTGAGAGACAATGTTTTATTTCTTGTTGAGGAACGTAACAATGTTCCTGTGATTAAATTAAATCACCCAACTATTTGCATGTGTCTGTTAGTAAATGTTTTATTTCTAAGAGATCATGAGAAAAAGAGAACAATTTACATTCTAGAATGAGTTGTCGCTGTGGTAACCACAACCAACATGCTGCATCTCTGTTTAGGGGTCAGTGGTCTAAAATGAGTCTCTCTGGAGAGAGAGAGGAGGGGGGCCCTGCCTCTAAAATGAGTCTCTCTGGGGAGAGAGAGGAGGGGGGCCCTGCCTCTAAAATGAGTCTCTCTGGGGAGAGAGAGGAGGGGGTCCTTGCCTCTAAAATGAGTCTCTCTGGGGAACATGACACCAAAGCTAAGAGGTGAGATGACAATTTTATGAAGAATGTATTATGTTTATTTCCAAAACGCTATTTTTCAAAAAAATCACATTTGTGTTTTTTTTTAAATATTATTTATTGCTAATATTACTTTTCTCAGATTTTTAATTCATAGATTTTAAATGTGTATGCATTTTTTTGTTGTTGTTTGCAAAACACTACATTTCCATTGTTTAGCTAGAATAAAATGTTTATATCCTGTATATATGACTGTGATATGTGGTTGTCTCACCTAGCTATCATAAGATGAATGCACTTACAGATGCCATATCTTAATTTCACCCAGTTTCTCTCAGCAGGAAAATAATCCTGCAGCAACTGGAAATGTGAACTATTATGTGGATTATAATTAATGGACATTTTTTGTAGGGGTTGATACATTTTTCATTATAGCAAAATAAGTCTGACATTTTGAAGTGGAAATTATAAACTTTAGAAGCCTTTTTAAACCTTGAATACATTTCCTGCTGTGTGGGAAAATTCATTTTCAAATTTCAAATTTAAAAAAAAGTAATAAGAAAGTAAAGTAAAAGAGAACAATGGACATTCTAGAATGAGTTGTTACTGTGGTAACCACAACCAACATGCTGCATCTCTGTTTAGTTACTGTGGTAACCACAACCAACATGCTGCATCTCTGTTTAGGGGTCAGTGGTCTAAAATGAGTCTCTCTGGGGAGAGAGAGGAGGGGGGCCCTGCCTCTAAAATGAGTCTCTCTGGGGTACATGACACCAAAGCTAAGAGGTGAGAAGACAATTTTATGAAGAATATATTACGTTTATTTACAAAATAAATAGCTATCTTAAGATGAATGCACTTACTGTAAATCGCTCTGGATAAAAGCATCTGCTAAATCAGGAGTTCTCAATCCGGGGTCAGTGGAGGTACTGCAGGGGTTCTGCAGCACCCTGACTGGACTCATTGCAATGGAAGACATTTGATAGAATTTTCACACGACACGACCACTTTGCCTACTCTTCATTATTGCCTAATATAATGGAATGCATATTTTTTTAACCAATTCTGATGTTTGTTACAAGTGGAATTTTGACAAAATTACCGTTATACCAACACACTCTTCACACCCGTTTAAAAACTCTAAATAGCATTGGCATAGTAGGCATCAAGTCCCTTGTCAATAATGTTGCCTACAACGTTGCATACAATGTTCATTTCCATCGAACACATATTTTTCCCTAGATGCCTTCAATTGCCCAATTTATAGCCATACCCAATTTAGGATTCTTTTTTAATAACGTGATGTTGCGCTCCAAAGGGATAACTTGAAAAAACATGATGTAGGTAATTAAATAATCAAAAGAAAAACGTGTTTAATATACACTTAGAAAATAAGGTTCCTTATAGAACCAAAAAGGCTTCTATCACTTCCTTAATAGTTGGAACCACTAAAAGTTAAATATATTTTGGGGTTCAGTGAAGAAGAACCTCTAGAGTTCTAATCAACAAAACGTGAATGTTTTGAGGATGTGAACCCAGCAGCGGTCAGATCAAGCCCGCCCGTTTTTTCCAGCGCCCAGCCCGTGATTCGAACCAGCCACCTTTCTGCCATAGGTCCAACTCCTGCCACTGCTCCAACTCCTTAGCCGCTGGGCGAAAACCTGAGTTTATCTTCAGAAATAAGCATGAGTTAATCTGCCAAACCCAAGACAAAAAGCTATGCATTCATTTATACCCAAGAGTAAAATGTCTTAATTCTCAGCACTTATACGACCAATTTTCTACTCTGAGATACTTTGTTGATATGGGCCCAGACCTCAAAATATTGTTATAAAAAAAACTTTGAATGTTTGTTTTACATATAAAAATAAATAAAATAATATTACTAATGTAAGCCACTGTAAAGACTTGGTTTAGTTTATTGTGTTGCTCTGCTCATGTCCGCGTTCTGGAACTGCCCACGTCCATGTACAGAACTGTCCGCGTCCACGTACGGTTTGGCGCCAAGCATATTGTCCAGTTACGCGCAGAGTGGTCTGAGGTGATGTTGGGGAATAACGACGGAGTTCGTTACAGTGTTGAGACACCGAAGTTTATTGTTCAATTTGCTTTTTGGTCAGGGACAGTATGAGTGTAGCCAGATCCTTTTCACTCGCTATCCTTGTTTCATCTTGTGGTTCACCGGATTAGTCATCATCCTCGAGGGACAGACGAACGACCTGCTAGCTAGCCAAGCTAGTCGGTACAGCTAGCTAAGCTAGCTACTCTACCAGCAGCATCCTAGTTATCCTAGCTACCACTACATCAGCACCGGCTGCCTGCACTTCTTGTGGACCGATGGAGCTCCCTGGTTGTTTCTTCCACCTGTTAAATCCTGTGGAGGGCTTCTCCCTCTCTCGTTGATGGATGTTGGCCTCTGTCCGGTTCTCCTCTCTTCACTAGATGGACGGTAACTTTAGTGTTTAACCTCTCTGTGTCCAAGGACTGAACTTTTGAATAATATTTTCGGGGCGCCTCAAGTGACCTTTTTACAACGTTTATATCTGATAAAAACTAGTTAATTGCATCCGCCATGGAGCCCAGTTTCATAATATTACCTTACGTCCCTGGTTATGAAGTAGTCGTGAAACAACAGGCCTTATGTTTGGGCATTTTTCACCCTACCAGCTCCTATTAGTTCTATTGAGCTCCATGGCACCGACTCGCATTCAGAACGTTCTATTCCCAGTCCATTGTTCAGCGTCACAATGCCAGCTTCACTATTGTTATCAATGATACCTGCCTGCTTTAACCCTGTAGGTTTACCTCAGGTAACTTATTATTAACAAGGTTACGGCTACTTGGTGAGTGTTAACCCTGTAGGTTTACCTCAGGTAACTTATTATTAACAATGTTACGGCTACTTAGTGAGCATTAACCCTGTAGGTTTACCTCAGATAACTTATTATTAACAAGGTTACAGCTACTTGGTGAACGTTAACCCTGTAGGTTTACCTCAGGTAACTTATTATTAACAAGGTTACGGCTAATTGGTGAGCGCGCACACTGTTCACCTGAGTACATTGTGGTCTCCAATAGTGAGTTGAGACACAACTTAAGAGGCAATGGCTGGCAGATAGCCATCAAACAGTGGCGCAGTGGTCTAAGGCACTGCATCGCAGTGCTAGCTGTGCCACTAGAAATCCTGGTTAGAATCCAGGCTCTGCAGTAGCCGGCCGCAACCGGTAGACCAATGGGGCGGCGCACAATTGGCCCAGCGTCGTCCAGGGTAGGGGAGGGTATGGCCGGCAGGGAGGTAGCTCAGTTGGTAGAGCATGGCTTTTGCAACACCAGGGTTGTGGGTTCGATTCCCACGGGGGGCCAGTATGAAAAAAATTATAATGTATGCACTCACTCTGGATAAGAGCGTCTGCTAAATGACGTAAATGTAAACATTTTCTGGTCATGGTTAACCATATTTGTTTTAAGAAAAAAGTGTACAATCTAAACAAAACGCATGTCCCTGTCCTCTTTTTCAAGAAGTAGCTGATTTTAAACAGCCAAAAGAAATTTTTTCATTAAGAAATAACAATTTTTTTGACGACTTGTTGTTTCTAAATGGCTGCTGGGTAATTTGATATGCATCGAAATCTTCGTTTGTAGGCATCAAATTGAGCGAATGCTGCGCAGGTTCACTGAGTTGCAAACCAAATGGATATAATGGGGTGATTGTTGTCTAATCGGGTGGTGTAGCTAATGGATTTGTAGATCAGAACTCAGATTATGAGCCTAGCAAGTGTCATGAATGAGTTATGTAGTACGCACATATGACCACAAGGAGGAGCAAGAGTGCCATAAACCCATACTGTTTTTTGCCATATATAAGCTAAACCTAACAATCAATCAAATGTATTTATAAAAACCTTTTAACACCAGCAGATTTCACAAAGTGCTATACAGAAACTCTTACCCTACTTATAACCTATTTTAGCCGTAACCCTAACCCCTAATTCTAGGGTAGGGTAGTCTAGAACACTTTTAGAAACTATTTTAGTAATAATATTATCTTAGTATATACAATTATAGTATTAAATAGCGTTTTGATTATGTTGTTGTTATTTTATTATATGTATAATTGCAAGACAGAACACTTGATAAATAAGACACATTTGTTTTATTTTTCAAATGTGGTTTGAATTGGGTGACCTAGTAAACTCTGTGTGAAAGTCCAGCAATTGGCGTGGGGCAGGTTTGAGACTGATCGAATACACTCTATTTCTCAGCTGCCTCACCAATGTCTGTACGTGAATTAATAACTTTTAATTGCTAAATATTTCCAATAGATGGCAGCATAAGACCACAAAGCATCAGTTATAGGCTACAAGCAGCAATATGATTAACTTAAAATAGCATGCAACCAAAATATATATGTCCCATGATTTTCTAAAATGGTCACTCATTACTTTAGTTAGCTATATATCTCGTATTAGGCCTGTGATGCTTTTGGAAGAGCAATTAAACAGTGACTATAGCAGGTGTTGAACCCCTGGTAAATAATCACTAGTCAGATGCTCCAACCTCAACCCTAGTATACATGCATTTTTAAATATCTAATATATCGATTAAACAACCTCGGAATAGATAAGACAAGAGTGCGTCTTCCAGCCCACCAATAAATTACATCATGCAACCCTCCCGGTTAGCAAATGTACCTCAACATGCCCCTCGCTTGTGCTAGAAGGCAGAGTGCTCGCTGCTGGTTGATGAATGTATTAGGAAAATACGTTTTCTTGACCAGAGGTGACTAAATTAATGTTCAGGCTTATTAATCATCATTATAGTAATGAAGTATAATTTCAAAACATGAGCATAAAAACAGCTAATAATAAACATGAATCATCATTATATTATTTCACAGTAATGTGTTAAATGCTTTTTCAGTCGTTCCTCTTGCGTTAGCAGTGTGGAAAGCGTGTGCAGGAGTTTTCCTGTGAGGGGGAGTGGTGGTGTATCCAGGGAGAAAACTAAACTGATCTTCTGAAATTTCATTTGTGGTCTTACGCTTCCATCTATTGGAATTATTTAGTAACTGCAGTAGTACTGAATAAAGTATATCCTTACTAAAGTAGTAATTACTCAGAATTTCAAAATATGACATTTTCTAGTTCATTCTACCACTTACAACCATAATATAACCATTTATAGCATAACAAACATTGAAACTGACATAAACCAAAAACACCATACATTTAGTTAACTATATATATATATATGTATATACATATTTATATATATACTATTTATTTAGATGGGTGACATTATCTGCCAAAGTAATACCACTGTAGATAAAGAAGTGCTCTCCAGTAGGTGTACCAAAACTTTCAAAGGCCATTTTCTCAAAATTGAGGTTACAAGTTTATCATCTTTCAAAGCAGAATTACTTTCCCATTGTTCCTCAACTGTAGTGTATGATATACAATTTTCTAGCTGAGTCTCTCCTTTTATCCAATGTCAAAAACACAATTTCAAATTTTGTTACATAAAATTGAGCTGATCGGTCACATTTGACTATGTAAAATTTAGCAGTACTACCTATTTCTCTGAGAGTGAGGCAGATATATTATTACTGTGTAAAACCTATCAGTACTACTTCTTTCTCTGAGAGTGAGGCAGACATATATTATTACTGTGTAAAACCTAGCAGTACTACTTATTTCTCTGAGAGTGAGGCAGATATATATAGCATTGTGCAAAAAAACATGATTATTTGTCTCTCTGAAATGAAACCATCAAGTGATAGATTTTAAACAAATACATGTCTGTCATTGAACAACCCCATGCCATGATTAGATAGTGAAGAAACACACCAATCTCTTTCATAATTTCTTTAAACAATAAAAGCCAATCTACCAACATTTCTGAAAATGGATATATAGCGTTTTGGAATTAAACTCGTTTCCCCATCTGAGCTCAGAGTAGATTAGAGATGTAATGTTTGTCTCTGTTGTGTTGAAGCCCAATCAAGCAGGAGAGACCAGCCTCCCCTGTACCCAGCTGTGTGTCCATGAAGAGTGACTGGTCTATGGGTCATCCTATAAACTTCAGAGAGGGTGACTTTTCTAGTGAACAAAGGTAAGAAGAACTCATGGGTCATGGTCAGTGAGTTAAACAACACTGTCTCTAGTAATTTCTCCTCTCCCATTTTCCCATTTATTTTTGTTGTTTTCATAATCCATAGGCTAAATCTTTTTTCAATTTTCATAGTCCTGAAACAATATTAAACTAACACAACATTCCCTGTGTGTGTGTGTGTGTGTGTGTGTGTGTGTGTCTGTGTGTGTGTGTCAGTGAGTGTGTGTGCACTCCCTGGATGAGGAGATGTAATCTCTATCCTGATTGCCTAGTCATTTTACCCCTACATACATGTACATATTTCCTAAATTTACTCAACTACCTTATTGTTATTTTATTATGTTACTATTTCCTTTTTTATTTAGCTAATTTTTGTGACTTTTTAATTCTGCATTGTTGGGAAAGGGCTCGTGTGGTGTCCAAGACAACAATGCTGATCTATGCTGTGATGATAAGGAGTCCGCCGACACTGTACTTTTTTTATAAAGGTTTATTATAACAAAGAGTTTTCAGCGTCAAATTTACAGATACCTGCAGATATCTTAAGAACAGCAAGAGCCAATTCTGTAATTCGCTATTCTCTACTTTTCTCCCTTCAAGACATGGTTTTATATCATTTATGACGTAATATGGTGTGATTCTAAAATCCAATCCCTGGTCTTTTTCACATCTCTCCCCATATCATTTTTCCATGAACTTTAGTAATGCTTTCCAGATGTTTCAGCAAAGTAGAGTAAAGTTCATCTGTTACCCCATATGCAATATCAGCAAAATCCTAGAGCCAAGTTTCCTCTAACACACTTTTTGCAAAGGTCAGCACATCACAGACTCTAAGACACTACATATTTCCCCCCTTCGAGACTAATTAAGTCTCGAAAACAAAAAGAATAGGATTGTGACAAATAACAATTTTTGTTCTTGAGTAGCTTTAACGATAAACCAAAATTTATGGAGAGTAAACACATGTTTATATAGACACATTTTTGTATGTAGTGTAAATACATTATTATGGAGTGTAAATCAATTGTTATGGAGTGTAAATAAATTGTTATGGAGTGTAAGAGCGAAAAACCTGTCTGGCAGCTTTCATTTCCAAATATCCATCAGTCAGTCAAGACAGGAAAATTCTCTCACGGCCCTTCTGCCCTAGGCGACCACCTAAGTACTCCAGATCAATTCATACATCTTTATCAATACATTTTAAGCTATGATGCAATTGAATACATATGAAAACCCCAGCAAACAAAATACAATCAAAATGTCCACATTCAGGCTGGTCGACCCATCGGACCCTCCTGTGGATTCTCTCTGTCCTTGCCTAGACCCCATATCCCTAAACTTCAACGAAATAAACAAAAACATCTGAGGTCCCCACATGTACCCAACAACAGAAAACATAATTCTTCAAAAATTAATACAGAAAGAATATAACACTGGAATGTAGTCCACTACACTTCATCTCCTCCACAGTGTCGACTTTCAATGCGACGTCGATGATGGAATCGGAACATTTCCACTCCTTCCTTGTTCCACTTCCTCCAGTCCATTCATATTGTCCATGTTTGAGTATTTGAGTCCCTCTACATATTCCCCCATATGCTTCTGGAAGAAAAGAAAATAGCAAACAGTATCTTTTGCAAAACAACACATGCAAATTAAAACATCAATATCAGCAATAATATAAGAATGTATATTTAAGATTATATATAAAATGAATCACATTCCATTTCCCCCCTTTGATTCATAACAATAATATAATCGTCCCACAATCAGATATTCCAAATTTCCTAGAGTTATTTCAACCCTAGTTTTCATAACATTTTAGTCTGACTTTTTCAAATGTTTTCTTTCTCTAATTTAAAAAAAAAACATTTCACTGATTTATTCACAAAACTCTTTACCATTTTCTGAGGATATTAAGTCAGGAAATTCCCACCTGCTTATGACTTCTTTACACAAGAACTTTGCAACCGACTGAGCATATTTTATCTTAGTTGAACATCTTCAATCTATTCAAGAAAATATGGTTCCCGAAAACTCTACTCCTTTGTGATTATTCTAATCTCCCCTTTTGCAACATAAGCTAACCCATAGCTTACTAAATCATCATGGTTTCTCCAAAACAATATTTGATTGCTACTCTAAGCATTTTTTCTTTCATTGTCTTCAAAACACTTGCTTTCGAAAGTCCTTCAATTTCTGGTTTGAAATCTTGGATTGCTTCATCTTTCAATGGATACTGATTCTTCCAAGGAGGTCTGGCTCCTCATCGAAGTTCAACTTTCAACTCAATTGGGCTGATTTCACAAATCCAGTATCAGTCCTACTTTAATATCTCAAACATTCTTGAACCTTTTTCAACATCTCTTCTTCCATAGATTCTCAATTCATCTTCACACTTCAAATAGATTCATCTGTCATTCATACAGCTTATGACTCTCCTTATCCTTGAGCCAAAATCATCATTTTCAGAAATCGCTGATCTTCACTCCTCCAAGTCCTTCTCATAATTAATTGATTTGACATCGTGAGATGTGTAACCTCTTCAGGCTGAACATAGATAAAAGCCTTTCTGCTATCCATCATCACTTCCCATTGTCCATTGTTTATTTTCACTTCAATTGTTGAATCTTTTTCCCTAACTGGTACTACCAACTGAAAACCTCCTTTCGGATCTTCTGGGCACCTCTAGAATCCTTTCTCCTTTCTCCTATAGGGTTCACCTGGAGGACAGGTGATCTTCACTTGCTCCTTTATCTTCCTCTGAAGTTCTTTCTTTCCAGAAACTATCTATGGATATGAAACAATTTATACCACTTGTTGTGGCTGGTATAATTGCATTTGACCTTGTTCAGTTGAAACTGTAGCAGTGATTGTTGATTTGGTTCACACTGATTCTGCATAACCAAAACTTCTCTTCTCCTTCTTCTTCTCCACCAGTTGTATTTGATTGAGTTTTCTGAGAGTTTCTTGGTCCTGTTCTTTCTGGTTGTGTTCCTTTTTCCGGTACAGATCCACTTGATGGGCTATATGATCTGTATAGACACCTTTTGTCATGCTCCCAAGTCCAACCACTTCTGCCAGTTTGCTCCTTACCGGTAAGGGCAGTCCCATCTGTAGTTTAGCTCTCAAGATTGACTGCTCAATTTGACTCACATCTGGATCATTTCCGGTAATATTTCTCCACACTTGATGAACTCTTGACACGTAGGCTCTCGGATTTTCTTGTTGTCCTAGTGGGTCAATCAGAATGTTGTCAGGATGCACATTTGTTGGAAACGTATCTCTCAGTGCTCTCCACAGCCGATTTCTACTTGCAGCCAACAATTCAGGGTCGTTCACTGCAGTCCCCACATATCTATGAAGTCCAGCTCTCTGAAAAATTTCTTCCATGCCTGGAATCCCAAGGAGATTAGCCAAAAGTCTCTTAATGTCTCCTATGGCAGACTGTGTTCCCACCTTAATTTCTTCCAACTTTGAAATCCAAGGATATGCTCCATCTTGAAGAGTAGGCAGTTTCTCAAGTATATCTGACATATCGGTATTCTGCAAAGGCTTATATTCTAGGTTTTGTCCTCGAATGATCACCGGCATAATTTTCTTACTAGTGCCCTCTTTTCTTGGCCTCAATGTATATTTATTCTCAGATTCTTGGGATTCTTTTCTCAGCAGCTTCTTCTCCTTCGTCTTTAGCTTCTTGAGTTGTTCTTCTAGTTCTTTTACTTCTTCTAAATTATTGGCCTTATACAGGTATGCTACGCATCAGTCTATATCTCTTTCTATTTCTTCTGTGCTAGTCATTGTGGGATGAAATCCTCTTGAATATGAAGCACCTTTAGACTCCAAATCTTCATCGTTGTCTCCATCTTTGTTTTCATGAGAACTCGAATCACTTGTATTCTTCTTCTTCCAACTTACATCACCCCTTCTTTCCGCTCTGGCCAACCTCTGTCTGATGACAGGGTCATATCCACCCATGATCTCTTCTGAATCACTCTGATCATCATCATCATCATCATCGTCATCATCAAGTTCCATCCACCTTGACCTCACTCTACCCTTAGTCTCCAGACATCTCGTTTTCTTCCTGCTTTTGGAGTTTGGATTCATCTTTATGGTCGTTTCTGCTTGTCCTCTCTCTATTATTCGTTCATCTTCATCTCTGATGCAATAATCACCCTCCTGAATGATCACTGGAAGCTGAGGATAAACGTCCTTAAACTTGGCTTCTTTCTCATAAGGTGGGGGTGTTTTTGCTGAATCCATATATGAGAAAGGTGTATTGACTTCTGCCATTAGTTTTTCTGTCACCTTCACCTCTTTTGCCATTTTCTCTGTACCTCTGTCTCTCTTATCTTTTGTATATTTTATCAGTTTTTGTCCTTCATTTTCAAACAGCTTAAGAACACCCAGCTCTCTTTGTCTTTTTTCTTTGCGTAGTTTTCCTTTCTTCCCCTTCTTTTGATCTGCCTTATACGTGGATACAAGCACTTGCATTATCTTGATGACGTCTGGGTTAAGAGTCCCTTCCACTGGCCATGGTTGTTCAATGTCAGGCCAACGTTTATTCCATTTTTCAGATAATTTTGCTATGCCATTAACTAGAGGATTACTATTCTGTACTACATCAAGAGGAGTAATTGCTTTTGTAGTTTTGATGTCCTTTTTCCCCATTGTAATGACTCTGTTATGTGTTTTCCCTCTTTTTTCCCTCTTTTATTTTTTATTTATTTATTTTATTTAAAATAATTAATCAATTAATCCAATCAATCAACTAACCAATTAAATCAATCAATCAATCAACTAATTATTTCAATCAATCAACCAACTAATCCAATCAATCAATCAAGTAACTAAATCAATAAATCAATCAGTCAATCAAATCAACCAATCAATCAATCAAATCAATCAATCAACCAATCAATCAACCAACCAACCAATCAATCAATCAATCAATCAAATCAGTCAATCAACTAATCAATCAAATCAATCAATCAATCAATCAAATCAATCAATCAATCAACTAATCCAATCAATCAACCAGTCAATCAAATCAATCAATCAATCAATCAAATCAATCAATCAATCAAATCAGTCAATCAACTAATCAATCAAATCAATCAATCAATCAATCAATCAAATCAATCAATCAATCAACTAATCCAATCAATCAACCAGTCAATCAAATCAATCAATCAATCAAATCAATCAATCAATCAATCAACTAATCAACCAATCAATCAATCAAATCAATCAACTAAATCAATCAATCCAATCAATCAACTAATTAATCAATATATCAATTTATTTTGTGAATTTTATTTTACCAAATTATTGATTAGTGGCAGTCTTACCACATCCGATGAGGAAGAGTAAAGGAAAGTAGTCAACTCCAGAGCAATTCAAAAATAAAAGACCTGTACCAACTCACAACCCAATTGCTTAATAAGCACCTAATTACCTTATTTTACAGAATAATGTCAATGCTGGATTTCCAACACAACTCTAATCAAAACAAGTCATTCACAAAAACGCTAATATGCAATTATCAATTACATCAATTCATCAGTCTGTTGCCAAGTTCCTGCGAAATGGTCACAACATGAAATATTCTATGTAGACACAATGTATCAATTATATCCTGTAAGGGAAAGTAGGTTTTGTGGATAAGAACAGTACTGGCCTTGATTTGGCTGGGTTGTTGTCACTGATGTCAGCTGATGTCAGCACCTCCTCTCTCTCTCTCTCTGTCTCCTCCTTCTCGTCTCTCATATGACAGAAAGACAAAAGAATAAACAATAATTTAGTTTATTATTATTATTATTATTATTATTTTTTTTTTTTTTTTTTTATCACATTCACGCTAAGAAATAAGCAAACAGCTTAACTCAGGAATATTATAAATAGCTCAATAACATTTTATTTTATTTATTTATTTTATTATTATTATTTTTAATCCGTCAATATATCTCTCATTCACCAAACTCAACCGATTATCAACCAAACAGTTTTACAGTCAAGCAACAGTTAATTCAACAGAACATTTCACTTGTGTGCAAGATTCCACCTCCCTTTTTCTTGTTGTCTGCTCTGAGACTGCCTCTCCCATCAGTTCAGTGCAGGGGAGTGGCTAAACTCATAAAATCCTACGCGTGCGCAGTTCAGTCACCAATGTGATTTCAGAGTGAAAGGAACAGACAGACCCGCTGTCGCTCCGTTCTCTCCTCCCATAGACAATAACAGTTAACAGAGCTCACAGACGAACACGGAACACATAGAACATAGAAAACAAATCCCACTTCCAAGTTTGTTATCTTTCACTTATCCTAATCTGTAGATTAATAGTTATGTTGTTATCAATTACAAAACATCTCTATACACTCTTTAAAAAATCCTCCCTGTAGGGTCATGCTATTCTAATAGTTAATGAACATCCTCTTTTTATAGAGACTCATAAGGTTTTGACCTTAACTAACATATTTCCTTACAAAAGAGTAAAATCCCTGTTGTCATAGCCTTAGTCGACACACAGCTGGAAGTAATCAGAGACCTCTCCACGTACACACATGTAGCGGCTCTCTCTCTGTCTCACACACACACAGACACAGAGACATACAGGATTCATTTATACAAAGCATGCTTATCGCCGTTCCTATTGCCTTTTATATTCATTTTGCTAAATTTCTGCTACCTTCAGGTTTAAGACATTCAAAAGAGAGGATTACGTCAGACAAACATTTCGTCAAATAGATATCTGAGCGGTAAACATACAATTGAACATATTGTGTTAAAACCTGCAGTTCCCAGAACTGACTTGAGAGTTAATCTAATAACTATCAAGATTTATGGCCATCATATTGATGCCTTGTTTTTCAAGGGCTTCCTTAAATTAACGGCGTCCTAAAGTATACTGTCTTTTATTCCTTCATGCCTTATTTCTTCATAATTTTCCAGGACACTCCTTTTCCTTCTATTAAAGCTAAATATATGTGTGCCCTATTGGTGTGCCCTATAGACACTCCCCACTTTTTGCGTTGTTCTCAACGCAAACTAATTTAGAAAATTTAGAACGGAATTCCTATCACACAGCAAAAACCAGCAAAACGCACGCACAGATTCTTTGACGGTACATCTTGAACGCACACACTCTGGACTCACAAAACGGCCAGCGCCCAATGTAAGGGATTAAGCTCACCTTATTTGCCGGCTTCTTGAGCGGGAGTCACTTTGTAGCCCAGGAATGGAATGCTGAGAAAAGATGTATCACGGCCCAAAATAAAACTACCTCATCGCCATTAAATATGGTGTCCAAGACAACAATGCTGATCTATGCTGTGATGATAAGGAGTCCGCCGACACTGTACTTTGTTTATAAAGGTTTATTATAACAAAGAGTTTTCAGCGTCAAATTTACAGATACCTGCAGATATCTTAAGAACAGCAAGAGCCAATTCTGTAATTCGCTATTCTCTACTTTTCTCCCTTCAAGACATGGTTTTATATCATTTATGACGTAATATGGTGTGATTCTAAAATCCAATCCCTGGTCTTTTTCACATCTCTCCCCATATCATTTTTCCATGAACTTTAGTAATGCTTTCCAGATGTTTCAGCAAAGTAGAGTAAAGTTCATCTGTTACCCCATATGCAACATCAGCAAAATCCTAGAGCCAAGTTTCCTCTAACACACTTTTTGCAAAGGTCAGCACATCACAGACTCTAAGACACTACACTCGTAAGTAAGCATTTCACGGTAAAGTGTACCACTGTTGTATTCGGCGCATGTGAGAAATTTGATTTGATTTGAAGCTCATGCGCAGAAATACGTCATTGGGTCTAATGGTCGTCTTGTGCCGAACTGCACATGTGCAGGCCGTCAAATCAAAGGCACTCCTTCGATATAAAGTTGTTTTTGACTAACATGAAAATGTGTCAGTTTGTTAAACTACTTAAGACAGAACATTTTCAAAATTAACAACTAAGGAAGTCATTTTTACCTCTCATTTACTTCTTAAACCACAAACCCTGGATTGGTCTGCTTCATATGTATTCCCAGAAGACATTTTTTACATCAGCAGTTGTCACAAAGTGCTTATATAGAAACCCAGTCTAAAACCCCAAAGAGCAAGCAATGTAGAGGCACGGTGGCTAGGAAAAACTCCCTAGAAAGGCAGGAACCTAGGAAGAAACCTAGAGAGGAACCAGGCTCTGAGGGGTGGCCAGTCCTCTTCTGGCTGTGCCGGGTGGAGATTATAAGAGTACATGGCCATTAAGGCCAGATCGTTCTTCAAGATTTTCAAAAGTTCATAGATGACCAGCAGGGTCAAATAATAATCACTGTGGTTATAGAGGGTGCAACACGTTAGCACCTCAGGAGTAAATGTCATTTGGCTTTTCATAGCCAAGCATTCAGAGATTGAGACAGCAGGTGTTGTATAGAGAGAGAAGGAGAGGGAGAGAGAGAGAGAGAGGGTCGAAACAGCAGGTTTGGGACAAGGTCGCACGTCCGGTGAACAGGTCAGAGTTCCAGATCCGCAGGCAGACCAGTAGAAACTGGATCAGCAGCACGACAAGGTATCACGTCCGGTGGAGCATGTATCGACACTGATAGGATCGAAAGAAAGGGAGCGCTGCTCTCGGATCAGTTTTCTCCATTAAAATCTTTCCTTAACATTATAATTATTTCACAATACTGACCACGGATCAGCTTCTAGAAAGATATTACTACCTACGGCTGCAAATATTGAGGTAGTTTATTCTAATGCTTACACAATAAAACTGCACTAAATCACAGATTCGGCACATCATTGGGCACATGTTAGGCTACACATCATGAAATATATTGAGACAAATTACAGACAGTAGCCTATAAGTAGCAAAATATAACTAAATATATTGAACATGGATTATATTTCAATATGATTGAAATAGGCCTATAGCCTACTGTTTATATTTTAATGCAGTCATCACGGTTTTCATTTGAAGCATAATTTGTGTACTTCCCTTGTTTGTATCAATTGCAAAGACATTGGCAACTTTGTATTTTGTATTCAACTTTGTTCTGAATTTATCGGTGGTCACAAAGAGACGGATAAACCATGTGATTCTTTGTTTACCAGAGATCTTCTGTGTATAAAGTCATGCGGGAGGGCAAAAAAGCATCTATGATGCTCCTAGGAAGATTCTAACGATGAACTTAGCCTTAAAATGCTTTTGGGAAACCGGCCCTGGATAAGAGCATCTGCTAAATGACTAAAATGTCAAATATAAATGTTTTACATACAGATATCAAATTACTATATTGAATTTTGTATGTGTACAGTTCTTTATTAAAAATTTAGTTATTTGTTACATTTGACTGTGTAAAATCTAGCAGTACTACTTATTTCTCTGAGAGTTAATTAGATATATAGCATTTGAATGTAAATGTTCGTATTGTGATAGAAGTGAGGCAGATATATATTATTACTGTGTAAATCCTAGCAGTACTACTTATTTCTCTGAGAGTGAGGCAGATATATATTATTACTGTGTAAAACCTAGCAGTACTACTTATTTCTCTGAGAGTGAGGCAGATATATATATTATTACAGTGTAAAACCTAGCAGTACTACTTATTTCTCTGAGAGTGAGGCAGATATATATTACTACTGTGTAAAACCTAGCAGTACTACTTATTTCTCTGAGAGTGAGGCAGATATATATTATTATTGTGTAAAACCTAGTAGTACTACTTATTTCTCTGAGAGTGAGGCAGATATATAGCATTTTGCCAAAAAAAAACATTATTTGTCTCTCTGAAATGAAACCATCAAGTGATAAACCATCAAGTGATAAACACATACATGTCTGTCATTGAACAACCCCATGCCATGATTAGATAGTGAAAAACTCACCAATCTCTTTCATAATTTCTTTAAACTATAAAAGCTAATTTACGAACATTTCTGAAAATGGATATATAGCGTTTTGGAATGAAACTCTTGTTTCCAAATCAGAGCTCAGAGTCGATGAGAGATGTAATGTTTGTCTCTGTTGTGTTGAAGCCCAATCAAGCAGGAGAGACCAGCCTCCCCTGTACCCAGCTGTGTGTCCATGAAGAGTGACTGGTCTATGAATCATCCTATAATGTTTAGAGAGGGAGCCTTTTCTACTAAACAAAGGTAAGAAGAACTCATGGGTCATGGTCAGTGAGTTAAACAACACTGTCTCTAGTAATTTCTCCTCTCCCATTTTCGCATTTATTTGTGTTGTTTTCATAATCCATAGGCTAACCCTTTTTTCCATTTTCATAGTCCTGAAACAATATTAAACTAACACAACATTCCCTGCCTCCCTGTGTGTGTGTGTGTGTGTGTGTGTGTGTGTGTGTGTGTGTGTGTGTGTGTGTGTGTGTGTGTGTGTGTGTGTGCACTCCCTGGATGAGGAAATGTAATCTCATGTTTTGTCCACAGAAACCAACAGGAGATATCAGAGTCAGAGATTCTCAGTGGTCAGTCTTCCCAGAGTCATCAAACAGACCTGGCCTCCATATTTAGTGTATGTGGTCCTGTTATGTACATTTGTTTTGGTTTACCTCAAGTAAAGTTGATCTGTCAATCAAACATGAATGTGTTAATGAGAAAGCATTTCTTGTCTTGCTTAACTTATTTACTTGATTTATTTCAGTTGCTTGAAGAGAATATTATGACATTTGTGAAGAACGAGCTGAAGATGTTCAAGAGGATTCTTAGTCCAGAACTCCCAGAAGGCTTTGAGAGTCAGAAGCAGGATAAGGAAGTGGTGGATGCTGAAGATGAGAAGCAGGAGAGCAGTGCCAGAGAGGGGGCTCTGAAGATCACACTGCACGTCCTGAGGAAAATGAACCAGAAGGAGCTTGCTGACACACTGGAGAAAAGTAAGAGCTGTCTGCCTCATATTGAATGTTGTTTTAGAACATTTAAAAGCTGTAGCTAAAGTACAGCTAAAGTAGCTGTGTAACTCAATGATATTGTAGCAGCCTTAACGCAACACCTAGTGACCTCATCAAGTAGCAGCAGGGATGTGTTGTGGTGATTAAATTATAGAGAGAGAGAGAGAGAGAGAGAGAGAGAGAGAGAGAGAGAGAGAGAGAGAGAGAGAGAGAGTTTGAGAGAGAGAGAGAGAGAGAGAGAGAGAGAGAGAGAGAGAGAGAGTTAGAGCTAATACCGATAATATAATCAACCAATAATATAATCAGTCACACCAGTCTGTAATGCATTATGAAAACATTTACACATTTATACAGTCAGTTAAGCGGAGAAATTATTATAATTAAAAAATGTATAACAGTCCTAGAATACTGTAGGCATTAAAACAGACGTAATATTAATATCCTCTGTGTTATTTCTTCATTCAGATGAGCTTGCTGTGATTTGCCAACGTGAACTCAAATCTAATCTAAAGAAGAAGTTTCAATGTGTATTTGAGGGGATCGCTAAACAAGGAAACCCAACACTTCTCAATAAGATCTACACAGAGCTCTACATCACAGAGGGTGGAACAGGAGAAGTCAATAATGAACATGAGCTGAGACAGATTGAGACAACAACCAGGAAACAAGCAAGACCAGAGACTGCAGTCAAATGTAACGACATCTTCAAACCCTTAACTGGACAAGACAAACTTATCAGAACTGTGCTGACAAAGGGAGTCGCTGGCATTGGAAAAACAGTCTCTGTGCAGAAGTTCATTCTGGACTGGGCTGAAGGAAAAGCAAATCAGGATGTCCAATTTGTATTTTCATTCCCTTTTCGGGAGCTGAATTTGATGAAAAATGAAAAACACACTTTGATTGAACTTCTCAATCACTTCTCAATGGAAACCAAAGAAGCAAGAATCTCCAACTACGACAAGTACAAAGTTCTGTTCATCTTTGATGGTCTGGATGAGTGCCGACTGCCCCTAGACTTCCAGAAGAACAAGATGTGTTGTGACGTCACAACGTCAACCTCAGTGGATGTTCTGCTGACAAATCTCATCAAGGGAAATCTGCTTCCCTCTGCTCTCCTCTGGGTAACTACCCGACCTGCAGCAGCCAATAAGATCCCTTCAGGGTGTGTTGACCAGGTGACAGAGGTACGAGGGTTCAATGACCCACAGAAGGAGGAGTACTTCAGGAAGAGATTCAGTGATGAGGACCTGGCCAGCAGAATCATCTCCCACATAAAGACATCAAGGAGCCTCCACATCATGTGCCACATTCCAGTCTTCTGTTGGATTTCTGCAATAGTCCTTGAACACATGTTGAAACACAAGAGAGAAGAGATGCCCAAGACTCTGACTGAGATGTACTCACACCTTGTGGAGTTTCATACCAAACAGAAGAATGAAAAGTATCTTGGGAAAGAAGAGACAGGTCCACACTGGAATAAAGAGAGCATTCTGTCACTGGGAAAACTGGCTTTTCAACAGCTTGTGAATGGCAATCTGATTTTCTATGAAGAAGACCTGAAAGAGGCTGGGATTGATGTCAATGAAGCCTCAGTGTACTCAGGATTGTGCACACAGCTCTTTAAAGAGGAATGTGTGCTGTACCAGGACAAGGTGTACTGCTTCGTGCATCTGAGCATTCAGGAGTTTCTGGCTGCTGTATATGTGTTCCTCTCATTCATCAACAACAATGAGAATCTAATGGATGAATCTCAATCAACGGCCAGGAACCTTTCTGTGAGGATCAGACACAAGCGTAAAGTTACCTTCTACAAGAGTGCTGTGGATAAAGCCTTACAAAGTGAGACAGGAAACCTGGACCTGTTCCTCCGATTCCTTCTGGGCCTCTCTCTGGAGTCCAATCAGAAGCACTTACGAGGTCTCCTGACAAAGACAAGAAGCAGCTCACAGAGCCATGAAGCAACAGTCAAGTACATCAAGGAGAAGATCAGGAAGAATCCCTCTCCAGAGAGGTGCATCAATCTGTTCCACTGTCTGAATGAGCTGAATGACCATTCTCTAGTGGAGGAGATCCAAAGCTACCTGAGATCAGGAAGTCTCTCAGAAGCCAAACTTTCACCTGCACAGTGGTCAGCTCTGGTCTTTGTGTTGCTGACTTCAGAAAAGGAGCTGGATGTGTTTGACCTGAAGAAATACTCCAGATCAGAGGAAGGTCTTCTGAGGCTGCTGCCAGTGGTCAAAGCCTCCAGAGCTGCTCTGTGAGTATATACAAGTATATTTAGTATTAATCATCAGTTTAGAGAAAAAAATATATTATAGTATGTATATAATATTATATTGAAAAACATATTGAATCACTGCATTGATGTTCACATTAGTATAACAATATGACCATACAATTCTAGGAGACAGAAGATTAATCTATATGTTGTTTGAGAGACTAAACCAAATGCTGCTCTGTTAAATTAACAGTGTGTTTGTGAAATCATGATGATATCTTTGTCAGGCTGTGGAGTCACAGAGGAAGGCTGTGCTTCTCTGGTCTCAGCTCTGAAGTCAAACCCCTCACACCTGAGAGAGCTGGATCTGAGTAACAATGACCTGAAGGATTCAGGAGTGAAGCTGCTCTCTGCTGGACTGGGGGATCCCCACTGTAAACTGGAGACTCTGAGGTCAGTATTCCTGTAGTTGGTCAACAAGTGATAACTGTTCACCAGATCCACATGTGTTTACCAGGCACACATAGTCCACACCATATGTACATTTACATTTTTTACATTTTAGTCATTTAGCAGACGCTCTTATCCAGAGCGACTTACAGGAGCAATTAGGGTTAAGTGCCTTGCTCAAGGGCACATCGACATTTTTCACCTAGTCGGCTCGGGGATTAGAACCAGCGACTTTTCGGTTACTGGCGCAACGCTCTTAACCACTAAGCTACCTGCCGCCCCAATGTCTTTGGACAGTGAAGTTTACAGTTTTACATTTGCTGCTATATTCTAGCTATTTGGATTTGAGATAGAATGTTTCATATTAGGCAACAGTACAGAATGTCACCTTTTATTTGAGGTTAATGGTGAGAGGTTAGCATGTTTTGTTGTAGCCTCTGTAACTTTCTCATTCATTATTATTCATGATTCATGATTCATGATTCATTCATGATTTTTTTTAATCATGTCATCATCAGGATTAATTTAGTAGTGTTTAGAAACATGTTATCTACCCACTTAGAAAGTAAATTACTCAAAACCAAAGAATAGCAGTGTGGTTTTAAAATGATTATATTTTTCTCTCTATAAGCAATACTTTGATAATTTGTTATTTCTAATAACGATAAATCCATTCATGAATAGATATGGCAGGTTTCAGGACACTGATATATCTGAAAATGTTTAAATAATATACTGCCACATTTTTCACCACCAAAGAATAGCAGTGTGGTTTTAATATAATTTTACTCTTTACAGGCTGTCAGGCTGTCTAGTCACAGTGGGAGGCTGTGCTTCTCTGGTCTCAGCTCTGAGATCAAACCCCTCACACCTGAGAGAGCTGGACCTGAGTAACAATGACCTGAAGGATTCAGGAGTGAAGCTGCTCTCTGCTGGACTGGGGAATCCCCACTGTAAACTGGATACTCTGAGGTCAGTATTCCTGTAGTTGGTCAACAAGTGATAACTGTTCACCAGATCCACATGTGTTTACCAGGCACACATAGTCCACACCATATGTGTTTGGACAGTGAAGCTTACAGTTTTACATTTGGTGCTATACTCCATCATTTTGGATTTGAGATATAATGTTTCATATTAGGTGACAGTATATAATGTCACCTTTTATTTGAGGGTATTTTCATACATATCTGTGTTCCTGTTTAGAAATGAAAACACTTGATGTGTCTAGTTCTCCCATTTGAAAAAGTCGTAATAATTTGGACATAGTCACTTATATTGTTTTAAAGTAGTCATAAGTTTAGTATTTGGTCCCATATTCCTTACCTGCAGTGATTACATCAAGCTTGTGATTCTACAAACTTGTTGAATACATTTGCAGTTTGACTTGTGTTTTGGATTATGTTTTCCCCAATAGAAACTGAATGGTGAATAATGTCCTGTCATTTTGGAGTCACTTCACTTATATTGTCAGTAAGAATAGAATATGTTTCTGAACACTTCTACATTCATGTGGATGCTACCATGATTATGAATAATCATGAATGAATCGTGAATGATGATGAATGAGAAAGTTACAGAGGAACAAGGATCATTCCCCCTCTGTTATTGGTAATGGTGAGAGGTTAGCATGTTTTGTTGTAGCCTCTGTAACTTTCTCATTCATTATTATTCATGATTCATTCATGATTTTTCTTAATCATGGCATCATCAGGGTTAATTTAGTAGTGTTTAGAAACATGTTATCTACTCACTTAGACAGAAAATTACTCCAGTCATCATCCACCATTCAGTTACTGTTGGGCAAAACATAACCCAAAACACAACCAAAACAAATTGCAAACGCAACCAACGAGTTTGGAACAAAATACTAAACTTTGAACTACTTTAATACACTATAAGTGAATTGGTCAGAATACTTATGACTTCTTCAAATATGGGGACTAGACACATAAAGTGCTTTTATTTTCCTAAATGGTGAAACAGATATATATGAAAATACCCTCAAATAAAAGGTGACATTATATACTGTCACCTCATATGAAACATTTGATCTCAAATCCAAAATGCTGGAGTATAGAGCCACATTTAAAATGTTAGCTTCACTGTCAAAATATATATGGTGTGGACTGTATACTCAATACAATCTAAATCTGATACCTCACTGTCTGTCTTTTGACTGATGCTGCTTTTTAAACTGCTCTGGTCAGTCTACTCAAATATTTGTACTTTTATATTTGTCTCTCTACAAGCAATACTTTGATAATTTGTAATTTCTAATAATGATACATTAATTTATGAATAGATATGGCAGGTTTCAGGACACTGATATATCTGAATATATTGAAAAAATATACTGCCACTATTTTCACCACCAAAGAATAGCAGTGTGGTTTTAATATGATTTTTCTCTTTCCAGGCTGTCAGGCTGTGGAGTCAAAGAGAAAGGCTGTGCTTCTCTGGTCTCAGCTCTGAAGTCAAACCCCTCACACCTGAGAGAGCTGGATCTGAGTAACAATGACCTGAAGGATTCAGGAGTGAAGCTGCTCTCTGCTGTACTGGGGAATCCCCACTGTAAACTGGAGACTCTGAGGTCAGTATTCCTGTAGTTGGTCAACAAGTGATAACTGTTCACCAGATCCACATGTGTTTACCAGGAACACATAGTCCACACCATAGGTGTTTGGACAGTGAAGCTTACAGTTTTACATTTGGTGCTATGCTCCTGCAATTTGGATTTGAGGTAGAAGTTTTCATATTAGGCGACAGTACAGAATGTCACCTTTTATTTGTGGGTATTTTCATACATATCTGTGTTACTGTTTAGAAATGAAAACACTTGATGTGTCTACTTCTCTCATTTGAAAAAGTCGTAATAATTTGGACATAGTCACTTATATTGTTTTAAAGTAGTCATAAGTTTAGTATTTGGTCCCATATTCCTTACCTGCACTGATTACATCAAGCTTGTGATTCTACACACTTGTTGAATACATTTGCAGTTTGACTTGGTTGTTTTTTGGATGATGTTTTTCCCCAATAGAAACTGAATGGTGAATAATGTCCTGTCATTTTGGAGTCACTTCACTTGTATTGTCAGTAAGAATAGAAGATGTTTCTGAAGACTTCTACATTCATGTGGATGCTACCATGATTATGAATAATCATGAATGAATCGTGAATGATGATGAATGAGAAAGTTACAGAGGAACAAGGATCATACCCCCTCTGTTATTGGTAATGGTGAGAGGTTAGTATGTTTTGTTGTAGCCTCTGTAACTTTCTCATTCATTATTATTCATGATTCATTCATGATTTTTCTTAATCATGGCATCATCAGGATTAATTTAGTATGTTTTGAAAAATGTTATCTACTCACTTAGACAGAAGATTAATCCAGTCATCATCCACCATTCAGTTACTATTCGGCAAAGATATGGCAGGTTTCAGGACACTGATATATCTGAATATGTTGAAAAAATATACTGCCACTATTTTCACCACCAAAGAATAGCAGTGTGGTTTTAATGTGATTTTTCTCTTTCCAGGCTGTCAGGCTGTCTAGTCACAGAGGAAGGCTGTGCTTCTCTGGTCTCAGCTCTGAAGTCAAACCCCTCACACCTGAGAGAGCTGGACCTGAGTAACAATGACCTGAAGGATTCAGGAGTGAAGCTGCTCTCTGCTGGACTGGGGAATCCCCACTGTAAACTGGAGACTCTGAGGTCAGTATTCCTGTAGTTGGTCAACAAGTGATAACTGTTCACCAGATCCACATGTGTTTACCAGGCACACATAGTCCATACCATATGTGTTTGGACAGTGAAGCTTACAGTTTTACATTTGGTGCTATGCTCCAGCAATTTGGATTTGAGATAGAATGTTTCATATTAGGCGACAGTATATAATGTCACCTTTTATTTGAGGGTATTTTCATACATATCTGTGTTAATGTTTAGAAATGAAAGCACTTTATGTATCTAGTTCTTCCATTTGAAAAAGTCATAATAATTTGGACATATTCACTTATATTGTATTAAAGTAGTCATAAGTTTAGTATTTGGTCTCATATTCCTTACCCACAGTGCTTACATCAAGCTTGTGATTCTACAAACTTGTTGAATGCATTTGCAGTTTGTTTTGGTTGTGTTTTGGATGATGTTTTTCCCAATAGAAACTGAATGGTGAATAATGTCCTGTCATTTTGGAGTCACTTCACTTGTATTGTCAGTAAGAATAGAAGATGTTTCTGAACACTTCTACATTCATGTGGATGCTACCATGATTATGAATAATCATGAATGAATCGTGAATGATGATGAATGAGAAAGTTACAGAGGCACAAGGATCATTCCCCCTCTGTTATTGGTAATGGTGAGAGGTTAGGATGTTTTGTTGAAGCCTCTATAACATTCTCACTCATTATTATTCATGATTCATTCATAATTGTTCTTAATCATGGCATCATTAAGATTAATTTAGTAGTGTTTAGAAACATGTTATCTACTCACTTAGACAGAAGATTAGTCTAGTCATCATCCACCATTCAGTTACTGTTGGGCAAAACATTACCCAAAACACAACCAAAACAAACTGCAAATGCAACCAACGAGTTTGGGACCAAATACTATACTTTTGACTACTTTAATACACTATTAGTGAATTGGTCAGAATACTTATAACTTCTTCAAATAGGGGGACTAGATAAGTAAAGGGCTTTCATTTCTAAACGGTGAAACTGATATCTATGAACATACCCTCAAATAAAAGGTGACATTATGTACTGTCACCTCATATGAAACATTTGATCTCAAATCCAAACTGCTGGAGTATAGAGCCAAATGTAAAATGTTATCTTCACTGTCAAAATAGATATGGTGTGGAAATTATACCCATAAGTGTAAAATGTCTTAATTCTCAGCACTTATCCGACCAATTTTGTACTCTGAGACACTTTGTGGATATGGGACCAGATCTCAAAATATTGTTATAAAAAAATGTAGAATGTTTGCTTTACATAATTTAATAAATGAATATTACTAATGTACCCGACTTTATAGACTGCTTTTAGTTTTTTGTGTGGCTCTGCTCATGTCCGCGTTCTGAAACTGTCCGTGTTCTGAAACTGTCCACGTCCACGTACAGAACTGTCCGTGTCCACGTACGGTTTGGCGCCAAGCATATTGTCCAGTTACGCGCAGAGTGGTCTGAGGTGATCTTGGGGAAAAACGACGGAGTTCGTTACAGTGTTGAGACACCGAAGTTTATTGTTCAATTTGCTTTTTGCTTTACGGTCAGGGACAGTATGAGTGTTGCCAGATCCTTTTCACTCGCTATTCTTGTTTAATTGTGTGGTTCACCGGATTCGTCATCATCCTCGAGGGACAGACGAACGACCTGCTAGCTATCCAAGCTAGTCGGTACAGCTAGCTAAGCTAGCTACTCTACCAGCAGCATCCTAGTTATCCTAGCTACCACTACATCATCACCGGCTGCCTGCAATACTTGTGGACCGATGGAGCTCCCTGGTTGTTTCTTCCACCTGTTAAATACCGTGGAGGGCTTCTCCCTCTCTCGTTGACTGATGCTGGCCTACGCTCCCTCTGTCCGGTTCTCCTCTCTTCACTAGATGGACGGTAACTTTAGTGTTTAACCCCTCTGTGTTCAAGGACCAAACTTTTGAATATAATTTTTTTAACGCTTTTTTTCTGAGAAAAACTAGTTCATTGCATCCGCCATGGAGCCCAGTTTCATAATATTACCTTCTGTCCCTGGTTATGAAGTAATCGCGAAAAAACAGGCCTTTGTTTGGGCATTTTTCACCCTACCAGCTCCTATTAGTTCTATTGAGCTCCGTGACACCGACTCGCCTTCAGGACCTTCTATTCCCAGCCCATTGTTCTGCGTCACAATGCCAGCTTCACTATTGTTATCAATGAGACCTGCCTGCGTTAACCCTGTAGGTTTACCTCAGGTAACTTATTATTACCAAGGTTACGGCTACTTGGTGAGCGTTAACCCTGTAGGTTTACCTCAGGTAACTTATTATTAACAAGGTTACGGCTACTTGGTAAGCGCACTCACTGTTCACCTGAGTACATGTTGTGTTCACCTATAGTGAGGTGAGACACAGTTTAAAATGCGATGGCTGGCGGATAGCCATCAAACATTAAACATTTTCTGGTCATGGTTAACCATATTTCTTTTAAGAAAGAAATGTACAATATAAACAAAACGCATGTCCCTGTCCACTTTTTCAAGATGTGGCCAATTTAAACAGCCAGAAGACATTTTTTAATTAAGAAATAACAATTTATTTGACGACTTGTTGTTTCTAAATGGCTGCTGGATAATTTGATATGCATCGAAATCTTCGTTTGTAGGCATTGAATTGAGCAAATGCTGCGCAGGTTCACTGAGTTGCAAACCAAATGGGTATAATGGGGTGATTGTTGTCTAATCGGGTGGTGTAGCTCATTGATTTGTAGATCTGACTCAGTTGCTACCTCAGATTATGAGCCTAGCAAGTGTCATGAATGAGTTATATAGTACCCACATACGGCCACAAGGAGGAGCAAGAGTGCCATAAACCCATACTGTTTTTTGCCATATAAACCCTAAACCTAACAATCAATCAAATGTATTTATAAAGCACTCACTGTTCACCTCGTTGTGGTCATTATTGTCGGCAAGGAATATGGGACCAAATACTAAACTTTTGACTACTTTAAAACACAATAAGTGAATTGGTCAGAATACTTATGACTTCTTCAAATAGGGGGACTAGATATATAAAGTGCATTTATTTTTCTAAATGGTGAAACAGATATGTATGAAAATACCCTCAAATAAAAGGTGACATTATATACTGTCACCTCAGATGAAACATTTGATCTCAAATCCAAAATGCTGGAGTATAGAGCCACATTTAAAATGTTAGCTTCACTGTCAAAATAGATATGGTGTGGACTGTATACTCAATACAATCTAAATCTGATACCTCACTGTCTGTCTTTTGACTGATACTGCTTTTTAAACTACTCTGGTCAGTCTACTCAATTATTTGTACTTTATATTTTTCTCTCTACAAGCAATATTATGATAATTTCTAATAATGATACATTAATTTATGAATAGATATTGCAGGTTTCAGGACACTGATATATCTGAATATGTTGAAAAAATATACTGCCACTATTTTCACCACCAAAGAATAGCAGTGTGGTTTTAATATGATTCGACTCTTTGCAGGCTGTCAGGCTGTCTAGTCACAGAGGAAGGCTGTGCTTCTCTGGTCTCAGCTCTGAAGTCAAACCCCTCACACCTAAGAGAGCTGGACCTGAGCTACAATCACCCAGGAGACTCAGGAGTCAGACTGCTCTCTGCTGGACTGGAGGATCCACACTGCAGACTGGAGAAACTCAAGTATGTAGAGGGTTTATGTCAATGTTCATATCAGACATGTTGGAGTTATCTGGCTAGTTAAGACAAACATTCTGACCACCACTTGGACTAAGTTATATAAAGACTGTGTGTGTGTGTGTGTCCAGTGTGTGTGTGTGTGTTTGTGTTCAGTGTGTGCACGTGTATCAGTACACACACAGAACACACACACACAAATGCACACACACACACACACTGGACACACACACACCAAACACCCGATACACCACACACACACACACACACACACACACACACACACACACACACACACACACACACTGGACACACACACACACTGGACACACAAACACACACTTGACTCACACACGCTGGACACACACACACAGGACACACACACACACACACACACACACACACACACACACACACTGGAAACACTCACACACTTGACACACACACTGGACACACACACACACTGGACACACACACAAACTGGACACACACACACACACACACACACACACACACACACACACTAGGATTATTTTAGTAGTGTTTAGAAACATGTTATCTACTCTCTTAGACAGAAGATGAATCCAGTCATCATCCACCATTCAGTTACTATTGGGCAAAACATAACCCAAAACACAACCAAAACAAACTGCAAATGCAACCAACGAGTTTGGGACCAAATACTAAACTTTTGACTACTTTAATACACTATAAGTGAATTTGTCAGAATACTTATGAAATCTTAAAATAGAGGGACTAGATTCATGAAGTGCTTAAATTTCTAAATGGTGAACCAGATATGTATGAAAATACCCTCAAATAAAAGGTGACAATATATACTGTCACCTCATATGAAACATCTGATCTCAAATCCTAAATGCTGGAGTACAGAGCCACATTTCAAATGTTAGCTTCACTGTCAAACTAGATATGGTGTGGACTGTATACTCAATACAATCTAAATCTGATACCTCACTGTCTGTAATTTGACTGATACTGCTTTTTAAACTGCTCTGGTCAGTCTACTCAATTATTTGTGCTTTATATTTTTCTCTCTACAAGCAATATTATGATAATTTCTAATAATGATACATTAATTAATGCATAGATATGGCAGGTTTCAGGACACTGATATATCTGAATATCTTGAAAAAATATACTGCCACTATTTTCACCACCAAAGAATAGCAGTGTGGTTTTAATATGATTTGACTCTTTGCAGGCTGTCAGGCTGTCTAGTCACAGAGAAAGGCTGTGCTTCTCTGGTCTCAGCTCTGAAGTCAAACCCCTCACACCTGAGAGAGCTGGACCTGAGCTACAATCACCCAGGAGACTCAGGAGTCAGACTGCTCTCTGCTGGACTGGAGGATCCACACTGCAGACTGGAGAAACTCAAGTATGTAGAGGGTTTATGTCAATGTTCATATCAGACATGTTGGAGTTATCAGGCTAGTTAAGACAAACATTCTGACCACCACTTGGACTAAGTTATATGCTGACTGTGTGTATGTGTGTGTCCAGTGTGTGTGTGTGTGTTTGTGTTCTGTGTGTGCACGTGTATCAGTACACACACAGAACACACACACACAAATGCACACACACACACACTGGACACACACACACCAAACACCCGATACACTACACCACACACACACACACACACACACACACACACACACACACACACACACACACACACACACACACACACACACACACACACTGGACACACAAACACACACTTGACTCACACACGCTGGACACACACACAGGACACACACACACACACACACACACACACACACACACACACACACACACACTGGAAACACTCACACACTGGACACACACACTGGACACACACACACACTGGACACACACACAAACTGGACACACACACACACACACACACACTAGGATTATTTTAGTAGTGTTTAGAAACATGTTATCTACTCTCTTAGACAGAAGATTAATCCAGTCATCATCCACCATTCAGTTACTATTGGGCAAAACATAACCCAAAACACAACCAAAACAAACTGCAAATGCAACCAACGAGTTTGGGACCAAATACTAAACTTTTGGCTACTTTAATACACTATAAGTGAATTTGTCAGAATAATTATGAATTCTTAAAATAGAGGGACTAGATTCATAAAGTGCTTTCATTTCTAAATGGTGAAACAGATATGTATGAAAATACCCTCAAATAAAAGTGACAATATATACTGTCACCTCATATGAAACATCTGATCTCAAATCCTAAATGCTGGAGTACAGAGCCACATTTAAAATGTTATCTTCACTGTCAAACTAGATATGGTGTGGACTGTATACTCAATAAAATCTAAGTCTGATACCTCACTGTCTGTCTTTGGACTGATACTGCTTTTTAAACTGCTCTGGTCAGTCTACTCAAATATTTGTACTATACATGTTTCTATCTACAAGCAACATTATGATAATTTGTCATATCTAATAAAGATACATTCATTCATTTATGAATAGATATGTTACATTTCAGGACACTGATATATCTGAAAAAGTTGAAAAAATATACTGCCACTATTTTCACCACCAAAGAATAGCAGTGTGGTTTTAATATGATTTGACTATTTGCAGGCTGTCAGGCTGTCTAGTCACAGAGGAAGGCTGTTCTTCTCTGGTCTCAGCTCTGAAGTCAAACCCCTCACACCTGAGAGAGCTGGATCTGAGTAACAATGACCTGAAGGATTCAGGAGTGAAGCTGCTCTCTGCTGTCCTGGGGAATCCCCACTGTAAACTGGAGACTCTGAGGTCAGTATTCCTGTATCACACAATGAACACACACACACACTGGACACACATACAGGACACACACACACACTGGACACACACACACACACACAATGGACACACACACACACTGGACACACAGACACACACACATAAGGATTAATTTAGTAGTGTTTAGAAACATGCTATCTACTGTTAATAATGATGCATTCATTCATTTATATACAGTACCAGTCAAAAGTTTGGACACACCTACTAATTCAAGGGTTTTTCTTTATTTTTACTATTTTTTACTTTGTAGAATAATAGTGAAGACATCAACTATGAAATAACACATCTGGAATCATGTAGTAACCAAGGAAGTGTTTAACGAAATTCTTCAAATAACCACACTTTGCCTTGATGACAGCTTTGCACACTCTTGGCATTCTCTCAACCAGCTTCACCTGGAATGCTTTGCCAACAGTCTTGAAAGAGTTCCCACATATGCTGAGCACTTGTTGGCTTCTTTTCCTTCACTCTGCCGTCCGCCTCATCCCAAACCATTTCAATTGGGTTGAGGTCGGGTGATTGTGGAGGCCAGGTCATCTGGTGCAGCACTCCATCACTCTCCTTCTTGGTAGAATAGCCCTTACACAGCGTGGAGGTGTGTTGGGTCATTGTCCTGTTGAAAAACAAATGATAGTCCCACTAAGCCCATATTAGATGGGATGGCGTATCGCTGCAGAATGCTGTGGTAGCCATGCTGGTTAAGTGTGCCTTGAATTCTAAATAAATCACAGACAGTGTCACCAGCAAAGCACCTCCTCACCATAACACCTCCTCCTCCATGCTTTACGGTGGGAAATACACATGCGGATATCATCTGTTCACCCACACCGCGTCTCACAAATACACGGCGGTTGGAACCAAAAATCCAGACCAAAGGACAAATGTCCACAGGTCTAATGTCCATTGCTCGTGTTTCTTGGCCCAAGCAGGTCTCTTCTTATTATTGGGGTCCTTTAGTAGTGATTTATTTGAGGCAATTCGACCATGAAGGCCTGATTCACACAGTCCCCTCTGAACAGTTGATGTTGAGCTGTGTCTGTGACTTGAACTCTGTGAAGCATTTATTTGGGCTGCAATTTCTGAGGCTGGTAACTCTAATTAACTTATCCTCTGCAGCAGAGGTAACTCTGGGTCTTCCATTCCTGTGGCGGTCCTCATGAGAGCCAGTTTCATCATAGCACTTGATGTTTTTTGCGACTGCACTTGAAGAATCTTTCAAAGTTCTTGAAATGTTCCGTATTGACTGACCTTTATGTCTTAAAGTAATGATGGACTGTCATTTCTCTTTGCTTATTTGAGCTGTTCTTGCCATAATATGGACTTAGTCTTTTACCAAATAGGGCTATCTTCTGTATTCCTTGTCACAACACAACTGATTGGCTGAAACACATTAACAAGGAAAGAAATTCCACAAATTAACTTTTAAGAAGGCACACCTGTTAATTGAAATGCATTCCAGGTGACTACCTCATGAAGCTGGTTGAGAAAATGCCAAGAGTGTGCAAAGCTGTCATCAAGGCAAAGGGTGGCTGTTTGAAGAATCTCAAATATAAAATATATTTTGATTTGTTTAACACTTTTTTGGTTACTACATGATTCCATATGTGTTATTTCATAGTTTTGATGTCTTCACTATTATTCTACAATGTAAAAATAAAGAAAACCCCTTGAATGAGTTGGTGTGCTGAAACTTTTGACTGGTAGTGTATATATAAATATATTAATAGATATGGCAGGTTTCAGGACTCTGATTTATCTGAAAATGTTGAAAAAATATATTTTCACCACCAAAGAATAGCAGTGTGGTTTAAATATGATTTGACTCTTTGCAGGCTGTCAGGCTGTCTAGTCACAGAGGAAGGCTGTGCTTCTCTGGTCTCAGCTCTGAAGTCAAACCCCTCACACCTGAGAGAGCTGGATCTGAGTAACAATGACCTGAAGGATTCAGGAGTGAAGCTGCTCTCTGCTGTCCTGGGGAATCCCCACTGTAAACTGGAGACTCTGAGGTCAGTATTCCTGTAGTTGGTCAACAAGTGATAACTGTTCACCAGATCCACATGTGTTTACCAGGCACACATAGTCCACACCATATGTGTTTGGACAGTGAAGCTTACAGTTTTAAATTTGATGCTATGCTCCAGTATTTTGGATTTGAGATATAATGTTTCATATTAGGCAACAGTACAGAATGTCACCTTTTATTTGAGGTTAATGGTGAGAGGTTAGCATGTTTTGTTGTAGCCTCTGTAACTTTCTCACTCACATTACTCATGATTCATTCATGATCTTTCTCAATCATGGCAGTCACAGGTTTTATGTAGGCATTGCATTCAACGAATATGGGACCAAATACTAAACTTTTGACAACTTTAATACACTATAAGTGAATTGGTCAGAATACTTATGACTTCTTCAAATAGGGGGACTAGATACATAAAGTGCTTTCATTTCTAAACGGTGAAACAGATATGTATTAAAATACCCTTCAAATTCAAGGTGACATTATATACTGTCACCTAATGTGAAACGCTTGATCTCAAATCCAAAATGCTGGAGTATAGAGCCACATTTAAAATTTTAGCTTCACTGTCAAAATAGATATGGTGTGGACTAACAATACTCGATACAATCTAAATCTAAATCTGATACCTCACTGTCTGTCTTTTGACTGACACTGCTTTTTCAGCTCTGGTCAGGTCAGGTCAGTCTACTCAAATATTCGTACTATACATTTTTCTCTCTACACACAATATTATGATTTTTTCTAATAATGAAACATTAATTTATGAATAGTTGTGTCAGGTTTCAGGACACTGATGTATCTTAATATGTAGAAAATATATACTGCCAATATTTTGACCACCAAAGAATAGCAGTGTGGTTTTAATATGATTTGACGCTTTGCAGGCTGTCAGGCTGTCTAGTCACAGAGGAAGGCTGTGCTTCTCTGGTCTCAGCTCTGAAGTCAAACCCCTCACACCTGAGAGAGCTGGACCTGAGCTACAATCACCCAGGAGACTCAGGAGTCAGACTGCTCTCTGCTGGACTGGAGGATCCACACTGCAGACTGGAGAAACTCAAGTATGTAGAGGGTTTATGTCAATGTTCATATCAGACATGTTGGAGTTATCAGGCTAGTTAAGACAAACATTCTGACCACCACATGGAATAAGTTATATAAAGACTGTGTGTGTTTCCAGTGTGTGTGTATGGGGTCCAGTGTGTGTATGGGGTCCAGTGTGTGTATGGGGTCCAGTGTGTGTACACACACTGGACACACACACACACTCTGGACACACACTTGGCAAACACACACACACTGGACACACACACAGATACTGGACACACACACACACTGGACACAAACACTCACACACTGGACACACACACACTGGACACACACACACTGGACACACACACACTGGACACACAAACACTCACACACTGGACACACACCCACACACACACTGAACACACACACACACACACACACACACACACACACACACACACACTGGACACACACACACACTGGACACACACACACTCACACTGGACACACACACACACACACTGGACACACACATTCACTTGACAAACACACACAAACTGAACACACACACACACATTGGACACACACACTGGACACAAACTGGACACACAGGACACACACACACTGGACACACACACACACACTGGATACACACACACACACACTGGAC
>NW_028156181.1:0-22500 GCF_964263955.1 Coregonus lavaretus | reverse complement strand
ACTTTTACTTTTACTTCAATACATTCGTAAAGAAAATAATGTACTTTTTACTCCATACATTTTCCCTGACACCCAAAAGTACTCGTTACATTTTGAATGCTTAGCAGGACAGAAAATGGTCCAATTCACGCACTTATCAAGAGAACATCCCTACTGCCCCTGATCTGGCAGACTCACTAAACACAAATGCTTTGTTTGTAAATTGTCTGAGTGTTGGAGTGTGCCTCTGGCTGAACGTACATTTTAAAAACAAGAAAATATTCAACTGTGAAGACGGACGTTGGAATTAAATCTGCTAAATGAGCGAACTTAGGAGGAAACGTCAGTGAGTGAAGTGAATGAAGATGACGTGACTGAGGAAAATATTGCTTTGGTTGAGGACAATATTGAAGTGAGTGACAATCAGGAGCTTATTGAGAAACGAAAAATGGCTGGAATTGTTGGAAACATTTGACAGTTTGATGAAAGTATTGAGCAGTGGAGCTCATATACAGAACAGACATGGATGAGGACAACATAGTGCCTACATGTTTTAGTGTAATGGGGCCAAAGACATTTAATTTACTAGGCAGCCTGCTACAGCCAGACAGAACAGGTAATAAGACGTATGGGGATATTGTGGAGATACTTAAAGGACATTTTTCACCAGAACCACTAATTAATGCTGAAAGGTTCAGGTTCCACAGGAGACATCAGGAAGAGGGAGAATCAGTAACAATGTTTGCTGCTGCATTAAAGAAACTACCAGAACACTGAGTTTAATGCTGTTCTAAATGACATCATTAGAGACAGACTAGTATGTGGGCTACGGAGTGAAGCTACACAAAAGAGACTGTTGACTGAAAGTCATCTGACCTTGGCAAAGGACATTGAAATCAGTGTGTCCATGGAACTAGCTGCTAAAGAGGCTCACCAGTTGAGTTCATCAGGAACTTAGTGGGTTCATCTAACAATCCTTATCACCAGCTGATACATTTTAATCTCATACACAGGGTAAATCTTCCACCTAGAAAACATAGTTTAATAGAAATCACAACCGCTCCTCTGTGTGATCTATGTAATCAAGGTGCCTTGGGCTCCTTTAATTATATGTACTGGGAGTGACCAGGGGACATGGTTTGGAAAGAGGTATCCTCATACCTTGTTCCCCCAAACTGTTATTACTGAATGATAATTCACCACTGTCATTACAGCAAAGACGTATAATGTTGTCAGGTTGGACAGCAGCTAAAAAGATGTTGGAACTAAGATGGCAACCACCACACCTCATTGGATCAGCACTTTTATAGATATCATTTATTTAGAACTATCCACTGCTAGGATCCATGGGGCCAAACAATAATTGCAGCTGAAACCATAAAATAACTCCTGTAGTGGGTTTTACTCAACAGATTAACCGTTTATTATAATTTTTGTGCAAATGTGTACCTTGATTTAGTATTTAATTTAATGGAGATCAGGTTGGGTGTGTTGGGGTGGTCCCAGGAGGGGTTGGAGGGTGGGTTGGGGTGGTCCCAGGAGGGGTTGGAGGGTGGGTTGGGGTGGTCCCAGGAGGGGTTGGAGGGTGGGTTGGGGTGGTCCCAGGAGGGGTTGGAGGGTGGGTTGGGGTGGTCCCAGGAGGGGTTGGAGGGTGGGTTGGGGTGGTCCCAGGAGGGGTTGGAGGGTGGGTTGGGGTGGTCCCAGGAGGGGTTGGAGGGTGGGTTGGGGTGGTCTCAGGAGGGGTTGGAGAGAGGGCTGATGCAGCTGAGGTGGGTTATTGTATATGTGGTTTATTATAATTGTATTTACCTGCAATAACTAGTTTCCATAATATACTGATATATATTTTAACAGTATTGTGTCTCTAGCTGTATAACCATTCCTGCTGCTATTTGTTCTGATATATATTTTAACAGTATTGTGTCTCTAGCTGTATAACCATTCCTGCTGCTATTTGTTCTGATATATATTTTAACAGTATTGTGTCTCTAGCTGTATAACCATTCCTGCTGCTATTTGTTCTGATATATATTTTAACAGTATTGTGTCTCTAGCTGTATAACCATTCCTGCTGCTATTTGTTCTTGTCTGTGTTCCTTTCAAATAAATAAAAAGTTGATCAAAGAGTTTCAACTGAATTTAAGAGACCGGGAAATCAAGTCACATCCTCCTTGCTCGGGCAGGCTTCGGCGTTCATCTGCTACCGATCTATGTTTCTGTGTTCTACTTGTTTTGTCTTTATTGTTCACACCTGGTTCCCATTATGTATTGATTTCTTCCCTATTTAACCCTCTGGCTCCCACTGTGTTTTGTGCGTGTTTGTTCATGTTTGGTTGTCGTCTGGTGAGCGGGTTTGTTTTTCCCTGCGTGAAGGTTATTTTATGTACGTTACCTACGAGTAAAGTACGTTTTCGATTAGCTATGTGTTCTGCGCCTGACTTCGTGGGACATCAGGCTTCTACATGCTGGTGGAAGGACATGGATTGTCCAGCCTGTGGTAAAAAGGGACATCAGGCTTCTACATGCTGGTGGAAGGACATGGATTGTCCAGCCTGTGGTAAAAAGGGACATCAGGCTTCTACATGCTGGTGGAAGGACATGGATTGTCCAGCCTGTGGTAAAAAGGGCCATCAGGCTTCTACATGCTGGTGGAAGGACATGGATTGTCCAGCCTGTGGTAAAAAGGGACATCAGGCTTCTACATGCTGGTGGAAGGACATGGATTGTCCAGCCTGTGGTAAAAAGGCCCACATCGAACAAGCCTCCAGAAACAAAAAGAGAACAGAGAACAGAAAAAACTGAAAACAAGAAACAGACATTCCAACGAAAGACAAATAGACATGTTCACATTGTTGAGTAAGAGAACACTGAGGTGAGTGACTCATCAGACGAGGAAGTCACACTGAAAATCCTGACTTTTTCCTGGCGGGCCGCACGGCTACTATGTCTCCCCCTTGCAAGAGGGACAGCCGGTGGGTATGGAGATTGACACAGGGGCAGCTGTATCTCTTGTGTCAGAAAAAAGACACTGAAACACCTTCCACTTCAACCAGCGCACCTCGTGTTAAAGACTTACACAGGTGAATCTGTCGCTGTGAGAGGCATCACTGATGTCACAGTTCAGGTAAACAGACAAACTGAAAAGCTGCCACTCTATGTTGTGAAAGGAGACTATGCATCACTACTGGGATGTTCATAGTTGGAGAAAATCACACTGGACTGGCCATCAGTGCATACAATGACACATGGAGAAACAGACCTACCTGCCATCTTAAAGAAACATGGAGAAGTCTTTAATGGACAGCTGGGTAGTATGAATGACATTACAGGGAAGCTTAGCATTAAGCCAGACAGCAAACCAACGTTTCTGTAAGCAGGATCTGTACATTATGCTATCAGACCAGAAGTCAAGGCTGACTTGGAGGCTTTAGTCAAGAACAAAGTACTGGAGCCGGTCAGCATGAGTGAATGCATGAGCAACACCCATCTACCAGTCCTTAACACTAGAACCACCTGTTCTTTCAGCATATAAGAACCCGCTAGAGAAAGTTACCAGGCGTCCACTTTAGCAAATGCATCAGATGCATATCAACCAGCAAGGTGCAAGGTGTTTAAACATGGTTTGTTAAATAAACACTTGATAAATAGTGCATAAACTGTTGTAAATTATTTATTGCATGAAGAAATATTAGTGGAAATATATCAATAAAATAACAACAATAGTTAATTCTACAAAGTAAAAATAAAATCGGCCTATAGACTATTTTTGTTTCCCTTACAATAAAAACATTACAGTGTAAACCATTTAATCAACTGTATTTGTAGATTCAGTTAGTAATAGAGTTAATAAAGTCGATTAACAGTTTATTTTGACAAAGTACAAATCAAAAAAAGTATTATAATAATAATATAACCAGCCAGTTGTTCAGGTGAAATGATTTGCTGTCTACCTAAACAAAAGCACCAGTGCATGAACAATTGTAAAGGATGAATTGCATAAATAAATATGTGTGGAAATATATTTATGACAAGATATAAAAACAATAATGTGTTGATTGTATCAGACAGTGTACCGAGCCTTTACATATGAACCAATCACGTCTTCTCTTTATGCTTTGGGTCCACAAACAAATCAAATCGGTTCCCTGCACACAGTTTTCATGGGCCTTGTTCGGTGTGCACCTGCCGACTTGATATTGTGTATTTTTCCCCAGTGGGAGCTGTGGTTCTTGGGGAAGAGGGAGAGCAGGACCTGCTGTCTTGCCATTGTGTGTTTTTCCCCAGTGGGAGCTGTGGTGCTTGGGGAAGAGGGAGAACAGGACCTGCTGTCTTGACATTGTGTGTTTTTCCCCAGTGGGAGCTGTGGTTCTTGGGGAAGAGGGAGAACAGGACCTGCTGTCTTGACATTGTGTATTTTTCCCCAGTGGGAGCTGTGGTGCTTGGGGAAGAGGGAGAGCAGGACCTGCTGTCTTGGCATTGTGTATTTTTCCCCTGTGGGAGCTGTGGTGCTTGGGGAAGAGGGAGAGGAGGACCTGCTGTCTTGACATTGTGTATTTTTCCCCAGTGGGAGCTGTGGTTCTTGGGGAAGATGGAGAGCAGGACCTGCTGTCTTGGCATTGTGTATTTTTCCCCAGTGGGAGCTGTGGTTCTTGGGGAAGAGGGAGAACAGGACCTGCTGTCTTGGCATTGTGTATTTTTCCCCAGTGGGAGCTGTGGTGCTTGGGGAAGAGGGAGAGCAGGACCTGCTGTCTTGGCATTGTGTATTTTTCCCCAGTGGGAGCTGTGGTTCTTGGGGAAGAGGGAGAGGAGGACCTGCTGTCTTGGCGGCCTGCTTGGTGACTGTAGCTTCTTTCTCTGCGTTCATGTGGTTCTCACCAAGCTCACATGCCAGCTCCATGATGAAATGTCTCCTGCTGACTGTCTTGTCAAGGCATTGCTTGTACAATATGTGTTGATAGCAGCCATGTCGAGCACATTGTAGAACACCTCAACAGGCCAGCGGAGAGTACCCCCTTTTACAGAGTACAGTCAACAGGCCGAGGAGAGTACCCCCTTTTACAGAGTACAGTCAACAGGCCAGAGGAGAGTACCCCCTTTTACAGAGTACAGTCAACAGGCCAGCGGAGAGTACCCCCTTTTACAGAGTACAGTCAACAGGCCAGAGGAGAGTACCCCCTTTTTCAGAATACAGTCTGGACATCTGGTCGAGTGCCTCCACACCAACCTTTAACATAAAATAAAATAGAATAGAAAAGGTTATTATTATATAGAATGATAATACTAATAGTAATAATATGAATGTAATATAATAAAAGGGGATCCTATTTGGTGTTTGGCAGATGGGAAGGCTATCTGTATATGGTAGAGATACTGTATATACCTTTGTGTGATTGTAGTCTGTCACTGTCTCCGGTTTCTTCTTCTGGTCACTGCCGGTGGTAACAGTGGGGTGCATGGTGCTGAGGAAGCTAACACTTATTTATTTTACATCTGTACACCGTGAGTGTTGCTTTACCACTCTCCATCACACCGTGAGTGTTGCTTTACCACTCTCCATCACACCGTGAGTGTTGCTTTACCACTCTCCATCACACCGTGAGTGTTGCTTTACCACTCTCCATCACACCGTGAGTGTTGCTTTACCACTCTCCATCACATCGTGAGTGTTGCTTTACCACTCTCCATCACACCGTGAGTGTTGCTTTACCACTCTCCATCACACCGTGAGTGTTGCTTTACCATTCTCCATCACACCGTGAGTGTTGCTTTACCACTCTCCATCACACCGTGAGTGTTGCTTTACCACTCTCTATCACACCGTGAGTGTTGCTTTACCACTCTCTATCACACCGTGAGTGTTGCTTTACCACTCTCTATCACACCGTGAGTGTTGCTTTACCACCCTCCATCACACCGTGAGTGTTGCTTTACCACACTCCATCACACTGTGAGTGTTGCTTTACCACTCTCTATCACACCGTGAGTGTTGCTTTACCACTCTCTATCACACCGTGAGTGTTGCTTTACCACCCTCCATCACACCGTGAGTGTTGCTTTACCACTCTCCATCACACCGTGAGTGTTGCTTTACCACTCTCCATCACACCGTGAGTGTTGCTTTACCACTCTCCATCACACCGTGAGTGTTGCTTTGCCACTTTCCATCACACCGTGAGTGTTGCTTTACCACTCTCTATCACACCGTGAGTGTTGCTTTACCACTCTTTATCACACCATGAGTGTTGCTTTACCACCCTCCATCACACCGTGAGTGTTGCTTACCACTCTCCATCACACCGTGAGTGTTGCTTTACCACCCTCCATCACACCGTGAGTGTTGCTTTACCACTCTCCATCACACCGTGAGTGTTGCTTTACCACTCTCTATCACACCGTGAGTGTTGCTTTACCACTCTCTATCACACCGTGAGTGTTGCTTTACCACTCTCTATCACACCGTGAGTGTTGCTTTACCACCCTCCATCACACAGTGAGTGTTGCTTTACCACTCTCTATCACACCGTGAGTGTTGCTTTACCACTCTCTATCACACCGTGAGTGTTGCTTTACCACTCTCTATCAAACCGTGAGTGTTGCTTTACCACTCTCTATCACACCGTGAGTGTTGCTTTACCACTCTCTATCACACCGTGAGTGTTGCTTTACCACTCTCTATCACACCATAATAATAATAATAATATGCCATTTAGCAGACGCTTTTATCCAAAGCGACTTACAGTCATGCGTGCATACATTTTTTTTGTGTATGGGTGGTCCCGGGGATCGAACCCACTACCTTGGCGTTACAACCGCCGTGCTCTACCAGCTGAGCTACAGAGGACCCTCCATCACACTGTGAGTGTTGCTTTACCACTCTCTATCACACCGTGAGTGTTGCTTTACCACTCTCTATCACACCGTGAGTGTTGCTTTACCACTCTCTATCACACCATGAGTGTTGCTTTACCACTTTCCATCACACCATGAGTGTTGCTTTACCACCCTCCATCACACCGTGAGTGTTGCTTTACCACTCTCCATCACACCGTGAGTGTTGCTTTACCACTCTCCATCAGACCGTGAGTGTTGCTTTACCAGCAGCTTCTGCCTTTGTTTGTTCACTGTTCTGAGCAGGCTAGTCTTCTTTACTTTCTGTTTCAGCTCAGCCGTCTCCCCACCCTGACAATCAAGTGTTTTATTGGTATCTTCCACTAGATGGCAGTAAACACCTGCTGTAAATAGTATTTTCAACCGTATGTGTTCGGTTTCTTGGTCCTGGTGACTCCTGGGCCCTTATTCATAAAGGCAGTTTCCCAGAGGAGGAGTGCTGATCTGGGATCAGGTCCCCCCTGTCCATCTAATCTGTTTCATTATGATCTAAAAGGCTAAACTGATCCTAGATCAGTACTCCTACTCTTTTTAATACTGTCACAGGTGACTCCTCAAGACATTTAAATATGTATCCTTAAACCACTCAAATGTTGTTTTAGCAGTATGCTTAGGGTCATTGTCCTGCTGGAAGGTGAACCTCCATCCCAGTCTCAAATCTCTGGAGGACTGAAACAGGTTTGCCTCAAGGATTTCCCTGTATTTAGCGCCATCCATCATTCCTTCAATTCTGACCAGTTTCCCTGTCCCTGCCGACGAAAAACAACCCCACAGCATGATGCTGCCGCCACCATGCTTCACTGTGGGGATGGTGTTCTCGGGGTGATGAGAGGTGTTGGGTTTGCCCCAGACATAGCGTGTTCCTTGATGGCCAAAAAGCTACATTTTAGTCTCATCTGACCAGAGTACCTTCTTCCATATGTTTGGGGAGTCTCCCACATGGCTTTTGGCGAACACCAAACGTGTTTCCTTATTTTTTTTCTTTAAGCAATGGCTATTTTCTGGCCACTCTTCCGTAAAGCCCAGCTCTGTGGAGTGTACGGCTTAAAGTGGTCCTACGGACAGATACACCAATCTCCGCTGTGGAGCTTTGCAGCTCCTTCAGGGTTATCTTTGGTCTCTTTGTTGCCTCTCTGATTAATGCCCTCCTTGCCTGGTCCGTGAATTTCAGTGGGCGGCTCTCTCTTGGCAGGTTTGTTGTGGTGCCATATTCTTTCAATTTTTTAATAATGGATTTAATGGTGCTCCGTGGGATGTTCAAAGTTTCAGATTTTTTTTATAACCCAACCCTGATCTGTACTTCTCCACAACGTTGTCCCTGATCTGTTTGGAGAGCTCCTTGGTCTTCATGGTGCCTCTTGCTTGGTGGTGCCCCTTGCTTAGTGGTGTTGCAGACTCTGGGGCCTTTCAGCCCAGGTGTATACAGTACATCTGGAAACCATCAGGCCTCCCTGTCTCTGTTGTTATTACCCTTTGCCCCCAGGTCACTACATCCTGTCATTCAATATTTAATCAACAAAGGTATAAATTCCCAGTCATCTATCTTATGTGATATCAAACCTCACAAACCTCTATAAACTCAGTCTGAGTAAAAGATAAACAGATAATTAACTACTATATATTCATGCTAATAATCTATGTAGTCAAAACCTTATTTTTATATATAAGGAAAAATCCCACAGACATCCTCCCTTTTAAAATAACCCCTTTTTCTGATACATGCTAATCAAATATACCCATTACTTATTCATGCTACCAAGAAAACATACATCAACGAAATTGTGACCATCATGACATCATCCCCACAAATACAAAGATCCATGACCCTTTGTAAATTACATGGATTTTATAATCTGAACACGTGAATATAAAAATAACAAAAACATCCGTCTACTTCATCCACGCGCAGTCAGAGGAACCCCAAGTTTCTCCCTGGTCACAAGGGGCTCTATCTGATCCACTAAGATAGTCATCTGTCCACATCTTCTTCCTGTAACCCTTAATTCCATGGAATACAATTCCACCTTAACATTCCTTGTCCTCAATCAACATTATTAATGGACTCTAAACTGCAATAAGATGACGTAGAATAATAATAATTAGTCCTCTCCCTCCTTGTATTACCATTAACTGATACATCTATAATTAGTCCTCTCCCTCCTTGGATTACCATTAACTGATACATCTCTAACTGTAATCTAACTGTAACTGTAATAATCTCTAACTGTAATCACAGGCATGTTATTAATATGGCGTACAGATCTTAAAATCAATCCCCAAAAAATGTGAAAACAACAACCCATAACTATGACTATAATGATTACTATGGCCACTAGTGGACCTAGAATGCTTGCCATCCATGTTCCTATTGAATTACCCACTAAAACAACCTTGAAAAAACATAAACAGCATTCAAATTACCATATCCTCCTAATCTTAATATAATAGCCTCCAATTCTATGTGATTATCAATTACACATTCTAATGATTAACATCTCAGACCCAATTGCTTAACAACCCATGATTGTTAAAATATACAATGTTCAACTCCACCTTTGTCCTCCTAATATACCTGATATAACATACACATTATAACACTCTATTATCACTCCCTGTTACATCATCACATCCCTAGACTATTCCTGCTTTAATAATTCAACCAAAATCACATCATATGAAAATATCATAACCCCATGATGATAACCAATTCATTACTTGCCATTCAACATAGATATGTAGCACCCTAAACATCCATATCAATATCACCCCATACTTCAAATGTATATAATGACTAATATGTTAATACTTTAACCCAATTAATCAACATATTCATGATTTCATTCACAATCCTCACCTTAACTTCCATGTTTCAAACAGTATGAGTCAACAATTTCTATTCAATAAACCATATAAATGTATCCTAAGACATGACCTTAATGTATCACTGTTTAAACCCCTAATATCTATAGAAAACATTTCTATGCTTATACTAATAATTCACCTAAATCACTCATTCATCTTATCAATTATAACCAACCAAATTACTGAACTCAACCAAATTTAAAATGACAATTCTTATTCACTTTATCCTTATCAGTGAAAATGAAAACTCTCAACTTAATCACCCATTACAACTTTCAGAATGTATACTTATATTAACATACATTATAAACATTCATAATTCAATTATGACTTTCCTCATCCTGAAAATAAATACAGATCATTATCTCAATGCATTCTCAATACTATCACTTTAGCAGTGTATATACCTACTATCATCTCCAGATCGTCAGTTTCCTCGTAGCCATCTGTAGCATCGGTTGACCTGATACCTGTTCAATCTCCCCTCTATCCATACCTCCGTTGGTGTAGACGGTGTGATGATGCATGAACCTTCTTCCTTCACTAGTTCTCTGATCATGCAGAGTCCTTCTCCATTTATCACCATCTCTCTGTGGAGTGTATCCTTCTATCAGCGTACCAATAGTCTCTGCTGCAAAAACACACAGACAAAACAAAACAATGCTCCGCCGAAGAGGTTCCATCTTCCTCCTTTGCGTTAGAAAAGTCCTACAATGGTACATATAGATCTAGGAATCTCTCTCTCTTACTTGGCCCTCCATCAAGGTATCCATCAACACCTATTACTAACCTTCCCACTTGGGTGTTGTCCATCAATGACTTCATTAATCCCTTAACACCACATAGTCTCCAAGTCGCAGAAAATGTCCAGATTCTCCCGGTAGGTCTGGCAGACAAACCTTCACCTTTTCTAAAGAAAGTCTGCATAACATTGTTAGTTGAGACACAGCATGCTACTTCATCCTGTCTTCTTATCAGTCCTGATAAGCCTTTTATATTAGGAAGTACACATTCTCAGTTTGTTACCTGTATAAAAGACACCTGTCCTCAGAAGCAATCAATCAATCAGATTCCAAACTCTCCACCATGGCCAAGACCAAAGAGCTCTCCAAGGATGTCAGGGACAAGATTGTAGACCTACACAAGGCTGGAATGGGCTACAAGACCATCGCCAAGCAGCTTGGTGAGAAGGTGACAACAGTTGGTGCTATTATTCGCAAATGGAAGAAACACAAAAGAACTGTCAATCACAAAATCAGCAGGGGATCAAATACTTTTTTCCCTCACTGTATGTGTGTATGTATGTCAAATCAAATCAAATCAAATTTTATTGGCCACATGCGCCGAATACAACAGGTGCAGACATTACAGTGAAATGCTTACTTACTTACAGCCCTTAACCAACAGTGCATTTCTTTTTAACAAAAAAGTAAAAATAAAACAACAACAAAAAAAGTGTTGAGAAAAAAAGAGCAGAAGTAAAATAAAATAACTGTAGGGAGGCTATATATACAGGGGGGTACCGGTGCAGAGTCAATGTGCGGGGGCACCGGCTAGTTGAGGTAGTTGAAGTAATATGTACATGAGGGCAGAGTTAAAGGGACTATGCATAAATCATTAATAGAGTAGCAGCAGCGTAAAAGGATGGGGTGGGGAGGCAGTGCAAATAGTCCGGGTAGGCATGATTAGCTGTTCAGGAGTCTTATGGCTTGGGGGTAGAAGCTGTTGAGAAGTCTTTTGGACCTAGACTTGGCACTCCGGTACCGCTTGCCGTGCGGTAGCAGAGAGAACAGTCTATGACTAGGGTGGCTGGAGTCTTTGACAATTTTGAGGGCTTTCCTCTGACACCGCCTGGTATAGAGGTCCTGGATGGCAGGAAGCTTGGCCCCAGTGATGTACTGGACCGTACGCACTACCCTCTGTAGTGCCTTGCGGTCGGAGGCCAAGCAGTTGCCATACCAGGTGGTGATGCAACCAGTCAGGATGCTCTCGATGGTGCAGCTGTAGATTGATTTGATCATGCCACATCTTTTCAGTCTCCTGAGGGGGAATAGGCTTTGTCGTGCCCTCTTCACGACTGTCTTGGTGTGTTTGGACCATGATAGTTCGTTGGTGATGTGGACACCAAGGAACTTGAAGCTCTCAACCTGTTCCACTACAGCCCCGTCGATGAGAATGGGGGCGTGCTCAGTCCTCTTTTTTTTCCTGTAGTCCACAATCATCTCCTTTGTCTTGGTCGCGTTGAGGGAGAGATTGTTGTCCTGGCACCACACGGCCAGGTTTCTGACCTCCTCCCTATAGGCTGTCTCATCGTTGTCGGTGATCAGGCCTACCACTGTTGTGTCGTCGGCAAACTTAATGATGGTGTTGGAGTCGTGCCTGGCCATGCAGTCATGGGTGAACAGGGAGTACAGGAGAGGACTGAGCACGCACCCCTGAGGGGCCCCCTTGTTGAGGATCAGTGTGGCAGATGTGTTGTTACCTACCCTTACCACTTGGGGGCGGCCCGTCTGGAAGTCCAGGATCCAGTTGCAGAGGGAGGTGTTTAGTCCCAGGGTCCTTAGCTTAGTGATGAGCTTTGAGGGCACTATGGTGTTGAATGCTGAGCTGTAGTCAATGAATAGTATTCTCACATAGGTGTTCCTCTTGTCCAGGTGGGAAAGGGCAGTGTGGAGTGCAATAGAGATTGCATCATCTGTGGATCTGTTGGGGTGGTATGCAAATTGGAGTGGGTCTAGGGTTTCTGGTATAATGCTGTTGATGTGAGCCATGACCAGCCTTTCAAAGCACTTCATGGCTACAGACGTCAGTGCTACGGGTCGGTAGTCATTTAGGCAGGTTATCTTAGAGTCCTTGGGCACGGGGACTATGGTGGTCTGCTTGAAACATGTTGGTATTACAGACTCAGTCAGGGACATGTTGAAAATGTCAGTGAAGACACTTGCCAGTTGGTCAGCACATGCTCGGAGTACAGGTCCTGGTAATCCGTCTGGCCCTGCGGCCTTGTGAATGTTGACCTGCTTAAAAGTCTTACTCACATCGGCTACGGAGAGCGTGGTCACATAGTCATCCGGAACAGCTGGTGCTCTCATGCATGCTTCAGTGTTGCTTGCCTCGAAGCGAGCATAGAAGTGGTTTAGCTCGTCTGGAAGTCTTGTGTCACTGGATAGCTCGCGGCTGTGCTTCCTTTTGTAGTCTGTAATATTTTTCAAGCCCTGCCACATCCGACGAGCGTCAGAGCCAGTGTAGTACGATTCAATCTTAGTCCTGTATTGACTCTTTGCCTGTTTGATGGTTCGTCGGAGGGCATAGCGGGATTTCTTATAAGCGTCCGGGTTAGAGTCCCGCACCTTGAAAGTGGCAGCTCTACCCTTTAGCTCAGTGCGGATGTTTCCTGTAATCCATGGCTTCTGGTTGGGGTATGTACGTACGGTCACTGTGGGGACGAAATCATCGATGCACTTATTGATGAAGCCAGTGACTGATGTGGTGTACTCCTCAATGCTATCTGAAGAATCCCGGAACATGTTCCAGTCTGTGCTAGCAAAACAGTCCTGTAGCTTAGCATCTGTGTCATCTGACCACTTTTTCATTAACCTAGTCACTGGTGCTTCCTGCTTTAGTTTTTGCTTATAAGCAGGAATCAGGAGGATAGAGTTATGGTCAGATTTGCCAAATGGAGGGCGAGGGAGAGCTTTGTAGGCGTCTCTGTGTGTGGAATAAAGGTGGTCTATAGTTTTTTTTCCTCTGGTTGCACATTTAACATGCTGGTAGAAATTAGGTAGAACGGATTTAAGTTTCCCTACATTAAAGTCCCCGGCCACTAGGAGCGCTGCATCTGGATGAGCGTTTTCCTGTTGATTTATGGCCCTATACAGTTCATTCAGTGCAATCTTAATGCCAGCATTGGTTTGTGGTGGTAAATAGACAGCTATGAAAAATATAGATGAAAACTCTCTTGGTAAATAGTGTGGTCTACAGCTTATCATAAGATACTCTACCTCAGGCGAGCAAAACCTCGAGACTTCCTTAGTATTTGATATTGTGCAACAGCTGTTGTTTACAAATATACACAGACCGCCACCCCTTGTCTTACCGGAGTCAGCCGTTCTATCCTGCCGATGTAGCGTATAGCCCGCTAGCTGTATGTTGTCCATGTCGTCGTTCAGCCACGACTCGGTGAAACATAAGATATTACAGTTTTTAATATCCCGTTGGTAGGATAACCGTAATCTTAGGTCATCCAATTTATTCTCAAATGATTGAACATTGGCTAATAGGATTGATGGAAAAGGCAGTTTACTCGCTCGCCGTCGGATCCTTACGAGGCACCCCGACCTACGTCCACGATATCTCCGTCTCTTCCTCATGCGAATGACGGGGATTTGGGCCTTGTCTGGTGTCTGTAGGATATCCTTCGCGGCCGCCTCGTTGAAGAAAAAATCTTCGTCCAATACGAGGTGAGTAATCGTATGTATGTATGTGTGTATATATGTATATATGTATATATATATGTGCGTATATGTATGTATATGTGTATTATCTCCAGAGTGGCGCAGTGGTCTACTAGAGATCCTGTTTCAAATCCAGGCTCTGTCGTAGCCGGCCGCGACCGGGAGTGTAGGGGAGGGAATGGCCGGCAGGGATGTAGCTCAGTTGTTAGAGCATGGCGTTTGCAACGCCAGGGTTGTGGGTTCGATTCCCACGGGGGGCCAGTATGGAGAAAAAAAAAAAATAATGTATGCACTCACTCACTCTGGATAAGAGCGTCTGCTAAATGACGTAAATGTAAATATGTGTGTGTGTGTATATATATAAAAAACATGGGGGACTGGAAGTGATGCAGACAATTACATTGATGGAAGTTACAATCTATCTGCAATATTAAGCTGATCTACCCCCTTAAAAAAACAAATAAATAAAATAATAATATTAATTACCTGAAAATTGTATGTCATCCAGTCTTAAAATGTCTGCAAAAACCAAATATTGAAATACTGTTAAATATTTAAAAAATCATTGTTATACATTGAGTGAATTGTTATCCATTGAGAGAGGGATATAGAATAGTATACTATCGTGATAGGTGATTTCTTTCTACAACTGTGATGTAACTGAACATCCACTAGGTGAAGCCAGTGCTCCACTCTTGATTAGACACTTCACATAAAATAGAAATTTGTTTGGTAAAAACAGTAGGATAAATACATATGTAGGTAGATATATCTATATCTATATATATATATATATATATAATATTATACTAACATTCTAGATACACACACACACACACACACACACACTCACACACATATTTAATTGACTAGTAATTTATCTATAACTGTGATGTAACTGTATATCCACTAGGTAGAGCGAGTGGTCCACTATTGAGTAGAGACTTGGTTTGGCATGCATTTTCATGGGTTCTGAGACACCTTGAGACATGTCACATAAAATTGACATTTGTTTGGTATAAACAGTAGGATATGTACATATGTAGAGGTAGAGTCCATTCTCGTTTTAAAAAATCAATAACACAACATCTCATTCATTATATACTATATCATTTTATAAAATACATTATTAAAAACATTCATTATATATATATATATATATATATGCATAGTTAGATATAAAAGCCTTCATCATATTGAAAATTCAACTCACCTTCAAAATGCTCCATGAGGAATAAATGATTCAAGGAGTCTCTTTAAGATGTTTGTCTTCAGGCCTTCTGGTCCTCTGGGTCTTTTTTCTTGGTTGACTGAGACATCCCACGGACGCTCTTTTATGGGGTCAAATGGATCTGTTTAGGTCAGCAGTAAAACGGGACATCTTAAAGAATACAATTACCTTTTTTGTTTTTAATTGACTGAGACACCCACTGGACATTCCATCCTCGGACGCCTCCCGGACATTCCCGGACGCCCACCCTGAGAGCTATTTTTAAAAGGTTAAAGGTTAAACAGGTTTAAAAAAGTAGTTTAAAAGACACTTGGGGGACCCCATGTGTACATACAGTTCCCTTGTGTGTAAGGGACCCCCTAGATGAGCAAACTGTTGGCCATTAAAATATGGATAGCTGAGAACTCTTTCTAAAAGGGTAAACAGGTTTACAAAACAGTTGTTTTAAAGAAACACCACACACACACAACCCAAAGAACCAGTGGCTCTTGTGTAGAGAGAGAGAGAGAGAGAGAGAGAGAGAGAGAGAGAGAGAGAGAGAAAGAGAGATCGAGAGAGATAGGGGAGGGACGGAGAAAGAGAGAGAGAAAGCTGTAATTCATTGAAGGTAAATACAATTTTCTTTCAAACCTTTTATTTTCTTCTAAAATGTTGCTACAGAAATGGAAGCATATATACACACACAAGTGATTAAAGTTCACTATACAATATTTAATATGAAACTATGACACTAATGTTTACTACTAAACCTTTATATGGATCATAAATGGTATTATTACACAATACTACACCGTACTAAACAATACATGTTTAAATGTATAATTATTATAATAAAAACATTTTCTTAGAAAAAAAGCAGAATCAGCATTTTTCTCCTTTTCAGGGGCCTTTTGTAACCCGACACCCCCATCAGTCTCCAAATCCCCGTCTTCAAGCTGTGAGGGACTCAGACGTTGCCTCTTCCACCAGGCTCTCCATGGCCTTCAAGGTTTCACATGTTTTCTTTTCCATGATAGATCAACCTTCTTGCCGATAAGCCCAAGTTTTGTCTTGAGGACAGAAGGGACCATCTTTGTAAATGTTCACGATGGTGGAAAAACTGTTGCACTTGTTTCATCATATCAAGCACCTTAAACCAATCTCGCCACTTGAAGCTAAAGAAAGGCAACAAAATAGTTGACCTCTGTGCAAGCGTTTGAAAATACATACGAACAAACAGATTTGGTGGCATTTGCGCTGTCGAATTCAGAACAACCTAAAATTGTCACTTTGGAGTCTGGACTCTACGCTACTGAAGAGATTCGTATGACTTTCAAATCATCTGGCCCACAGACTTCCTCTTCCAGTGCGTACCCAGGCAGGGATGGTCCATTCAGGGCCTTTTAGATCTGACATAGAGCAAGTCTTATCTTAAGACATTCCCTCATGCGAAACGCAGGAGAAAAACTCCCGGTTTTTGGCTGAAAAAGGTTGTTGAGACAGCTGTGTGTGAAATCTTCACTGTTGAATCGTCCGGTTGGCCTCCACTCATATCAATCCCACCATTAAAACAATCAGGTGCATCAAAAAGAATGGCATCGATGGTTTTGTCCTTGTGGCCCAGACATGAAGGACACAACACACCTAGAATTGGTCTAGGAGACGTGTTTTCTGGAGTTTTCTGTGGTTGATCTCTCTTGAGGTTTCTTGTCGCTCGTAGTGTTCACAGGACAAGTCTAACACTTACTTATACTCAGGCAGACCTAACCAGAAATTACTTTTTCATTCTACAAGGGGTCACAAGCTCAATACACAGCAGCTCCATATGTTCACTACAAAACATTCCCAACTGTTTCAAATTTTTCAAACAGTTCAAACTTGAAGTTCAACTAGGTCAGTACACGACACATCAATCACCAGGCCATTACTTTTTATTTCAAACATGTTGTATAGCTCTTCATAAATTCTGCAAATTGTCCAAAACAATATCTGCTTTTCATCCAAGCACGCCCCTCCCTGGCAGATCAGGAGCCACCATGTTTTCTTCTTGTGGCTGTGTGGAAGCAACGAGAAATTGAAACAATCCAGGTCTACCTGTTCCTCCAGTTGATCTCTATCCCATGTCCTTGACTACACGGCCAGACCAGCTGCAGGGAGCTGGAGGGAACCATCCTTACCAAAAGCACAGCATTGGTAGTTAAGAAATGTCTCTACTATTGTTAAGCATATTCATTGTTAACTATTAATATTTAACAAATCAGGTAAATATGTGCTCTTTCTCTCACAGCATAATAGATCATATATTCCCCATCAATGTGCTTTACTTCAAAGAAACAGCTGCACTATCAAGTTACATAAGCACACCCTAAATAGTGAAGAGAACGTCCGGACAGGATGTCCTTAAAAGGTCATAAACACAGGACACAGGAAAACTCCCCAATCACTTTTTGACAGCAACCGTCTACTATATTCTCTCTCACAGGAGTCTGTGAAACAAGACAGTTGGAGATTGAAACATTGTATGTGTATTCCCTTCCCCCAACTGCTCTGTTCACTCAGACAAACAAACCAGACTGCAGTTTCCCACGCACGAATTGACTTCAAATCCTAAATTACTTGATATCTTTCAGAAATACATCACCCCCCCCCCTCATAATTCCATAGGTCTATAGGAGTGTCTCAGGTTTTCATTACAACCATTACTAGTGCATATTGTATATGGTTTCAATATCAGATTTGATAAATAACAGATTATAACATGAAAAGCTCAGTGTTGATTTTAAATATAAACATTAACAGTCCACAAAAAGAGTGTGTAAAACAGTATGTTGGCTTGGCTGATAAAAAGGGTAGATTGAATTTCTCTTGGCAGTTGTGGCTCCCAGGACTACAGCCAATCAAGGACTAGCTACCCATCCCCCACTGCTGCTCCCACCCCCCACCCCCCACCCCATCCCCTGACATGCTGGACTCTCAGGTTCTGTTCAATAAAGTGCAGCACAGCACAGCACAGTACAACTTTATTAGTCCATGTTACAGGGAACAAAGGGAATGTGTCTTTCTGAAGGGGTTGGTCACAGATCTGCCTGTTCAGATCAAATCCCACGTTTTGTTGTCTGGCTCAGGACTCAAACCAGTGACCTTTCAGTTACTAGACTAATTCTCTAACTTCCACCTCCTAACACTTCTAGCATGGGCTTCCTAGGCAAAGTTCCTTTTACACTATCCCATGTGTGTAGAAAACATGAGTCTGTCTCATGATCTGGTAATGAGGTAGTCCTGCCTTCAACTTCAAAATCAGTGTCACCCTCAGGTCAAGAGGGCATTACCTCTTGGTCTAATGGTCAAGACACTGGTTTTTCCCATGGGACACCTGGGTACAGATCCCACTCATGAAATGTGCACAACTCCCCCAAGGCACCATTCCACTGCTTCCACCAATGTAGTGTTTTTTTGCAAACAGCAACGGTGTAATGCCCCTTCGTCGCTGCATTACCCCCTTCCTTGGGGAGAGCATGCCCCCACACTTCTTTATAGCAAGTCTCTCATGTGTACATGCCTCTTTGATGGCCTCACAGGCACTATCCCACTTCTGACACCAATGTAACAAATTAAGGGAAAGCTCCAACCGGGACTCGAACCCGGGTCCAGCGACTATCAAGCCAACACCTTATCCATTACACCAAGAGATCAGAAGGAGGTAATTGGTAGGTGTTGGGTTCAGCTTGCTACAGTATATACTTATATAGGGCAATGTGTGATCTGGGAGTGGCAGCACTACCACTAGTGCTCCTGACACAGCCTAACACAATCTTTACCTTCTGAACCTTAAAAACTGACCTAAAGTCAGATACATTTAGACAAACCACCATGTGAGCAGCAAGTGTAGGGTTAATGGAGTGAAGTGGGGGATGGGTAGGACCACCAGTATCAACTATATGTCTATGAATGCATTACTATTAATGCAGTACCAAAACGGATGGATGCTCTTCATCAACACCATCTCACCTGTGAAACTAGATATCAGCAATCAATCAACAAGACTAATGAAATGGAGCAAATGAAGACAGTAGAACTGCTAAAGGTCAGATATTATATTCTGACACCAATTTCCTACTGGTAGATTTTGTACATGATCTGTCAATCCTGAGAGCAACGCTCTCTCTCCTCCTCTTCCCCCATCTCTCTTTGCTGGGGTGAAGTTTCCCTTAGATACAGATCTAGGATCAGCTTCCCCTCCCCCAAACCTAACAAGTATCATTAGTGGGAGGAATTCAAACCTGATCCAAAGCCAGTGTCTATTTGGGAAACTTGTCCCCTCCCCAACAACTCTACATGTGGATGCGGCTTCCTCCATCTCACCATGTTCACAAAGAAAACGGCAGTGTATTTCAGCTGTAAGTATTTTGAAGTTACTAGCTATATTATTTGAATTGAATCGACCTAGCTTCATTATTATTCAACAATAACTGGGCCAATGTAGCCGTAGCAGCAGTGGTGGTTCTAGAACATTCCCAGTGGGAGGGGCCAGGCTGGGGCCAGTTGTACTGTTAGAGGGGCCAGTTACATCACACATTATTGTTGTCATGTCGTTTTCGTCACTGCATTGCAGGCAGCAATAGACAAATGACCATGTTTATAATCATTCAACTATTTATTATTTGCATTTACATTAAATTTTTTACATTTACATTACATATTCAGTATCAGTTACATCAACTGTATTCTACGGTTTTTGTGGTTTCTTGCAAAAAGATCCGCAAATTCATCTGGATTCAAGGCCTTTGCCCTCCTTGACTCAATACTTAATACACCTAAATTGCTCCATCTCTCATCTGACATTGTGGACCTAAGATACGTTTTCACCAGCTTTAGTGCACAAAAACTCAGTACACAAGAAGCTGTACTAACAGGGATTGAAACAGATATTTTGCACAGTTTAAAGAGCTGAAATAAAACTTCTTTATAAGGCTGAATGAATAATGCTATCTCTACTACACTGGAGGGTCTCTGCATGCCACTCTGGATTTTTGATGCACATATGACCCCGATGTGAAGACATACAGTCTTTCTAGTAAGGAGAAGAACTGTCCTACCTCACGGACAGCTTTGACTGTATCCACTAAAACTAAGTTTAGACAGTGTGCACTGCAGTGGAGGTAAAAGGCTTTGCTTGTTCTTTAATGCGTTGCCTGGACGCCTGAATGCTGCCACTCATAACTGAAGCACCGTCATATGCTTGGCCAACTAGGTTGTTTTTGTATTCAAGACCATGACTTTCTAATATGTGTATGATTTAGTCAGTAAGCCCTGCTGCATCTAGTGGATCAGCCGATTCAAAGTGGAGACAGCTCTCATGGACAGCTCCACTGAAATAGTACCTGAGTACTGGAGATATCTGATCCTTTTGTTTTAACATCTTTTGTTTTCCGTCTGCCATTATGCTGAAGACCTCACTGTCTTTCACTTCTTCTATCATTTCTGTTGGAACCATGTCTGCCAAACAACTCAGAACCTCATTCTGAATCCCTTTGCTTGTGTATTTTGCATTATGAATGGAAGTCAACCTTTTTTCCACAGTTGTGTCATGCTTAGCTATTGTTTCTAGGATTGCCATGAAGTTCCCTTTATTATCAGACTCTGCAGACTTTGTCGTGTCCTCTTTGTGCAATGTTTTGTGTGGCTGTAAGTAGTAGTACTTCTCCTATTGTTTTAATATAGTCCCAATTTTCTTGAACCTGTTTGTTGTGTTCCTTGTTTAGGGCATTTACCAGTGTTGCATTACTTTTTACAGCTTTCTGATAGACTCTCCATGTAATCATTGCTTGTTTGTGCCGCTCAGCCCTTGAATTAATTGCAAATCCCCTCGTCTTTGTAAGTTGCCTTCTTCCAGTTGTTAAAACCCCATTTTGAATCCAATCCAGTCTCTGAGACAGGCGTAACAAAACACAGAGTCTGATTAGTTTGAATATTGAAGCCAGGGGTGGATGTGGTACCAGGCCGCCTTGAAGCTCCTCCTCCTGTCCCCCATCAGAGTTCTTGGGTCCATGTTCATCACTGGCTGCACCGGTGGCTCCTCCTGGGATTGGCTGACATCACTCTCAGTCTCTCCAATGTTGTACATCTGACTATTATTTATTACCACTTCTACTACATCAGGAGGATCAGGAGGTCCTGTCCGCATCCTCTCTGCTGCCCGAGCAAAGGGAGAGCTCAAGCACGGAGATGCCAGAACGATGATCTTTCCGGATCTTTCTCCCATACTACACAAGAGGAGGATGGCTTTCTCCCCACTGAAGAGGCTTCTGCGGCAGGCTGGCTCGGCACACGGCCTGCTGCTACCCGACGACTTTGTGGACGGAAACCAAGAATGGTGAGCGCACATTTGACTCTGTGAAGACGGCTGAAACATACATGAGGAAAGAACTCCCTGACTTTTTCCCGTCTACTACATCAGGAGGAACTGTCTTTTGAACTTGGATACAGTGGATAGTGAACTGTTAGAACATGAGGATACAACCAAATGACTCATAGGATCGGCTGGCTGGCTGGCTAGATGGCTAGCGCCATAATGACAGGCCAGGTAAAGTTGGATCATAGCTAATGTTGCCTGCGCTATTTAGCCAGCTCGCTAAGTTTACCAGGGTGTTACTATAGCTACAGCCACACTATGCCAGGTAGTTACATTTTCTTTCTGGATACTTTTATTTTACCCATAGAGGTCCAGTCGGGTTTGGTTAAATAGTGATGTGGCTTTTGACTGGGTTTCAAGCATAACTATGTAGTTTATATTACTTCAGGGAATTTTCAGCTACTATTACGTTTGCTGGCTTGTTTATTGTTAGAGATGTATGCTAGCGTTAGTGATACCGAGGCAGGGAGAAGCTACTCACTGGCTGGACACCTAATTGCCAGCTAGCTGATAGCTGTACAGTTGTGTGTGTACATGTGTATATAAATATATATAATGGGGGGTTGGGAGGGTGAACTCAGGAGGATGGTGATTGTTTAACTAATTGTCTCTATTTTATATTTGAGGGATAATACTTATCGTCTGGTAAAGGTTTCCATTTATTCATCATAGCTTGATGTCTTTTTTCCTGTGCT
>NW_028156182.1:0-43132 GCF_964263955.1 Coregonus lavaretus | reverse complement strand
ATGGGTCTGAGGCTGATATCAGCCTGGTCCTGATAACAGTAGTACTTATGAGGACAGCAAGGCTGGGAGACTGGCTACGCTACGGCAGCAATCATTCAATCACTGCTCGGTTGCATCCCAAATGGTACCCTATTCCCAAACTATAGGGAATAGGGTACCATTTGAGACGCTGCCCTGATCCCCTCTCCTCCAAACAGCCCATTCAGAGAGTCTCAGTCTGTGTCCCAAATGTTACCCTATTCCTTTTAGTGCACTACTTTTGACCAGGATCCATAGGGAATAGGGTGTAATTTAGGATGCATACAGAGGGCCATGGAGATCAGCAATGAGAACTCCATGACTCTGTTAAACTGTGCAGGCTGAGAAAGCCAGAGAGAGTAGTGCCTCAGTACTATGTCAATGTCAGGGGCTTAATGCTGATTCATATGGTATGGGCAAGCGCAAATCCTCACAGATTACACCCCCCTCCTCCCAAGTCTTCCTCTCCGCTCCCTTTCGCGCCGCTACGGGATGGGAGCAGCTCAACGCAGCACCTCGGAGTCTGGGGTGGATAAATAATAGCTATTAGGATAAGTCCAGATAGAAGCTATTCTGAGAGTATATAACTGTGGCCGTGTTTCTTTGAGTTGGAGTTGGGGAGATTGTGACAAGGTCAATTGAGGACATGTTTTGTATTGCAATAATGTGCCAAAAGACTGTTAGGCATTAACTCCAGCAACTAATTAAGTCTCAGGCAAGGCTACCCCAACGGGCCGTGGTCAAAATAACTTCACTTTAAAGGTACTAAGGTGCCATTTAGAATGCAGACCATGTGGGCGACAGGTAGCTTAGTGGTTAAGAACGTTGTGCCAGTAACCGAAAGGTCGCTGGTTCTAATCCCCGAGCCGACTAGGTGAAAAATCTGTCAATGTGCCCTTGAGCAAGGCGCTTAACCCTAATTGCTCTGGATAAGAGCGTCTGCTAAATGACTATAAAGTCTGGTAGAAGGGCTACTGTAACTCCTTCGACAACAAAGGTCACTGTACAGTTGAAGTTTACATACACCTTAGCCAAATACATTTAACCTCAGTTTTTCACAATTCCTGACATTTAATCCTAGTAAAAATTCCCTGTCTTAGGATAACCACATTATTTTAAGAATGTGAAATGTCAGAATAACAGTAGAGAGAATGCTTTATTTCAGCTTTTATTTCTTTCATCACATTTCCAGTTGGTCAGAAGTTTACATTCACTCAATTAGTATATGGTAGCATTGCCTTTAAATTGTTTAACTTGGGTCAAACGCTTTTTCAGTTCTGCCCACAAATGTTCTATAGGATTGAGGTCAGGGCTTTGTGATGGCCACTCCAATACCTTGACTTTGTTGTCCTTAAGCCATTTTGACACAACTTTGGAAGTATGATTGAGGTCATTGTCCATTTGGAAGACCCATTTGCAACCAAGCTTTAACTTCCTGACTGATGTCTTGAGATGTTGCTTCAATATATCCACATAATTTTCCTTCCTCATGATACCATCTATTTTGTGAAGTGCACCAGTCCCTCCTGCAGCAAAGCACCCCCATAGCATGATGCTGCCACCCCCGTGCTTCACGGTTGGGATGGTGTTCTTCGGCTTGCAAGCGTCCCCCTTTTTCCTCCAAACATAACGATGGTCATTATGGCCAAACAGTTCTATTTCTGCTTCATCAGACCAGAGGACATTTTTCCAAAAAATACGATCTTTGTCCCCATGTGCAGTTGCAAACCGTAGTCTGGCATTGTTATGGCGGTTTTGGAGCAGTGGCTTCTTCCTTGCTGAGCGGCCTTTCAGGTTATGTCGATATAGGACTCGTTTTACTGTGGATATAGATACTTTTCTACCTGTTTCGTCCAGCATCTTCACAAGGTCCTTTGCTGTTGTTCTGGGATTGATTTGCACTTTTCGCACCAAAGTACGTTCATCTCTAGGAGCCAGAACGCGTCTCCTTCCTGAGCGGTATGACGGCTGCGTGGTCCCATGGTGTTTATACTTACTATTGTTTGTACAGATGAACGTGGTACCTTCAGGCGTTTGCTCCCAAGGATGAACCAGACTTGTGGAGGTCTACCATTTTTTTTTCTGAGATCTTGGCTGATTTCTTTACATTTTCCCATAATGTCAAGCAAAGAGGCATTGAATTTGAAGGTAGGCCTTGAAATACATCCACAGGTACACCTCCAATTGACTCAAATGATGTTAATTAGCTTATCAGAAGCTTCTAAAGCCATGACATCATTTTCTGGAATTTTCCAACCTGTTTAAAGGCACAGTCAACTTAGTGTATGTAAACTTCTGACCCACTGGAATTGTGATACAGTGAATTATAAGTCAAATAATCTGTCTGTTAACAATTGTTGGAAAAATTACTTGTGTCATGCACAAAGTAGATGTCCTAACCGACTTGCCAAAACTATAGTTTGTTAACAAGAAATCTGTGGAGTGGTTGAAAAACGGGTTTTAATGACTCCAACCTAAGTGTATGTAAACTTCCGACTTCGACTGCAGCCCCAGAACAATCAGATGGGGTTAACAGACAGAGTAGCAATAAGACCTACAGTAGGGTTCATACTCTGGATGCGTGCTAATTGGCTGCCTATTACCTATGTAGTGCTCTACTGACTACAGGGATGACATTTTCAACAATAAAAGGAATAGGGTACCATTTGGGACACAGCATGTGTGTGAAAGTCATAGAGCTAAGCACTCTATTTTAACACTGTGACCGTACTGCTCATGGCAGTCCCAGTGTGTTAGCCTCTTTGAACTCAGCTCTATCACAACTTCCCTGTCAGCTATTTCAGAGCCGCTGACTACTCTGAGGCAGCATCCCAAATGGCACCCTATTCCTTATGTACTGTAGTGCACTACTTTTGATCAGAGCCCTGTGGACTCTGGTCAAAAGTAGTGCACTATATAAGGAATAGGGTGCCATTTGGGACACAGGATGACTCTGTGCCCCCCACAGTCCCTTTAAGTCTCATAGTCCCTGGACACTAGACTACAGTTCAGAGTTCCCCTCTATCCTATTAATACATTAATACATTTAACCAACCTCTGGGAACATAGAGGGAATACTGGTCCCCAGTTAGTGCAGACTTATTTGCCCAATAGGTAAGACTAGATGATAATTTCTTTCAAATGAATTTCAGATTGTATTATGTATTATAATTTTTTGCTTGCAATAAGAGTTTAAGAGTGTTGGGGAGGTTCTGTTCTCTCTGTTCTGTGGTTCTATGACTGATGTCTTATCTTCCAAGCTCTGATTCTGGAACAAACGCTGTCAGAGATGAGTTCCCTTGATAGGGACAGGAATAAAGCACTATGATAAGATCGTTTTCCGACATGTATGATGTCCTCCATGAGGTTTCATTAAGTTAATCTAATTAGTCTTGTGATTCTACATTTTAGTCATTTAGCAGACACTCTTATCCAGAGCAACGTACATGCACAATTAGGGTTAAGTGCCTTGCTCAAGGGCACATTGGCAGATTTTTCATCCAGTCGGTTCAGGGATTCAAACCAGCGACCTTTCAGTTACTGGCCCAACACTCTTAACCTCTAAGCTACCTGCTGCCCACTATGGTTAAGCTGAGGTCTATACGCCGTTGTCATTCTAATCACTGATAATAACTGATGACAATATAGCGGCTTCAATTTTCTTTTCATTTTAGAAATGACCACAAAGAGATTATTACGGTTTACTGCAGACAGAGGGAATTCAACCATGTCAATTCAATTTGTGTTGCATCTCTGCATGTCATGCTCTTAACAAAAACATATATTTTCCCTTGTTAAGTAAAGAACAGAAGGACTAGCGTTTTACCTCTTAAAGAATTACTCACAGCCATTAGCTTAAACACTTCTCCTTGTTCTTCTGGAACATGTTCCCTGTCCTCTCAGAACACAAGAGACTTCTGAGTTATTTACTGATGAGACTAAACTGAAATAAATGTTTTTTTTCAAACTGTCCACCTTCTACACTACGAGCTCTGGTGCGTTGTATTAGGGAGACTGTCCACCTTCTACACTACAAGCTCTGGTGCGTTGTATTAGGGAGACTGTCCACCTTCTACACTACGAGCTCTGGTGCGTTGTATTAGGGAGACTGTCCACCTTCTACACTACGAGCTCTGGTGCGTTGTATTAGGGAGACTGTCCACCTTCTACACTACAAGCTCTGGTGCGTTGTATTAGGGAGACTGTCCACCTTCTACACTACAAGCTCTGGTGGGTTGTATTAGGGAGACTGTCCACCTTCTACACTACAAGCTCTGGTGGGAAATGTATAACATTTCTGACGTGTTTTTCTGGATTTTGTTGTTGTTATTCTGTCTCTCACTGTTCAAATAAACCTACCATTAAAATTATAGACTGATCATGTCTTTGTCAGTGGGCAAACATACAAAATCAGCAGGGGATCAAATACTTTTTTCCCTCACTGTAGTTTGGATTGACTTCCCATTCCCATTTTAAAGTTTTGTCAGCCTTGTTTTCATGCAGCAGCAACACATTCACACGTTCACCTTTTAAATTGATAATAATACATTAATGAGTGCATGAATGGCTGACAGCATCTTTTACACATACACACACACACACACACTCACACACATATATGTATACACAAAGGTTCAACATGGAACCAGAAAGGCTACCAGGTCATTCATGTTGTGATGGGATAAAGTAAGGATTACCATGCTGTAAAGAGTGATGGATTAAAGTAAGGATTACCATGCTGTAAAGAGTGATGGGTTAAAATAAGGATGACCATGCTGTAAAGAGTGATGGGTTAAAATAAGGATGACCATGCTGTAAAGAGTGATGGGTTAAAGTAAGGATTACCATGCTGTAGAGAGTGATGGGTTACATCAGGATTACCATGCTGTAAAGAGTGATGGGTTAAAGTAAGGATTACCATGCTGTAAAGAGTGATGGGTTAAAGTAAGGATTACCATGCTGTAAAGAGTGGTGGGTTAAAGTCAGGATTATCATGCTGTAAAGAGTGATGGTATAAGTAAGGATTACCATGCTGTAAAGACTGATGGGTTAAATCAGGATAGCCATGCTGTAAAGAGTGATGGGTTAAAGTCAGGATTACCATGCTGTAAAGAGTGATGGGTTAAAGTAAGGATTACCATGCTGTAGAGAGTGATGGGTTAAATCAGGATTACCATGCTGTAAAGAGTGATGGGATAAGGTAAGGATTACCATGCTGTAAAGAGTGATGGGATAAAGTCAGGATTACCATGCTGTAAAGAGTGATGGGATAGGTCAGGATTACCATGCTGTAAAGATTGCTGGGTTAAAGTAAGGATTACCATGCTGTAAAGAGTGGTGGGATAAAGTAAGGATTACCATGCTGTAAAGAGTGGTGGGTTAAAGTAAGGATGACCATGCTGTAAAGAGTGGTGGGTTAAAGTAAGGATTACCATGCTGTAAAGAGTGGTGGGATAAAGTAAGGATGACCATGCTGTAAAGAGTGGTGGGTTAAAGTAAGGATTACCATGCTGTAAAGAGTGGTGGGATAAAGTAAGGATTACCATGCTGTAAAGAGTGATGGGTTAAAGTAAGGATTACCATGCTGTAAAGAGTGATGGGTTAAAGTAAGGATGACCATGCTGTAAAGAGTGGTGGGTTAAAGTAAGGATTACCATGCTGTAAAGAGTGATGGGTTAAAGTAAGGATTACCATGCTGTGAAGAGTGATGGGTTAAATCAGGATTACCATGCTGTAAAGAGTGATGGGTTAAGTCAGGATTACCATGCTGTAAAGAGTGATGGGTTAAGTCAGGATTACCATGCTGTAAAGCAGGCTTAAACCCAGCTGGCCTAATAACCCCTTAGAGTTTAAGGGCCCACGGCTGGGTTTTTACTTAGCTAACATATGGAATTGTTTTAAAATTGTCATACCAAGGACCATTTAGCTAATTATTTTATGAAACATTGAATTTGGCCTTACTGCTATTAGCCCATAGAAATGCATTGAATAACAGATTCATACATGGTAAAACAAAGAGTAAAAAGGAAGTATAATGAAGGATTATTATGAAAAATTGTTTGACCAATATTTAACCCCTTTTTTAGTTGACACTAAAGTACTTCCATACTTCCATTATTTGTTTTACTGGATACCTTCAGACTAGTCTTGTGAGGCTTGCGGGCGTTATGTCGTGAGTGTCAGGAGCGACGTGTATGCGGTGAGTGAAGTCAAGCGCAGGACGCAGAGATACTAGCAGACGTACTTTACTAATAGAGATACTAGCAGACGTACTTTACTAATAGAGATACTAGCAGACGTACTTTACTAATAGAGATACTAGCAGACGTACTTTACTAATAGAGATACTAGCAGACGTACTTTACTAATAGAGATACTAGCAGACGTACTTTACTAATAGAGATACTAGCAGACGTACTTTACTAATAGAGATACTAGCAGACGTACTTTACTAATAGAGATACTAGCAGACCTACTTTACTAATAGTAAAGAACAAAACAAAACCTCCAAACCGGGAGGAAAAACACAACACACGTAATACGACAAAAGCGATGCCGATACCGCCTAGACACAAACAATAACACACAAATACCAAACGAGAGACATGGGTAAATAGAGGAACTACAATCAAACATAATAGACAACAGGTGTAACCACTCAAGACAGAACAAGACAAACACCGAAACATCGATTGGCAGTAGCTAGTACTCCGGGGACGACGAACGCCGAAGCCTGCCCGAGCAAGGAGGAGGAGCAGCCTCGGCAGAATCCGTGACAGTGAGAGTCTCACCTTTCGATGGTGGGGTCATATTAGTTTGTAGCCCAAACCGATCGGATGCTACAGACCGATTCCTGGGATGGCTCCTGGTCTGACAAACACCCCTGCAGATGAGGAAGTCCGACATCGGCGAATGCCGTGGATTGAGACGCAGCCCATGCAAAACACAGATATCTCTGGCTTAAGCCTGCCACTCTACACAAACAGAGCCAAGGGGCGTCGTATACGGTCCGTTCCAAAAATTCTGCGGCACAAAATAATGTATAACTATTTAGAGCTACGTCGTTCCGTTTGCGTAGAGTGTGTAGAGCCCTTAAAACAGAGGGATTTTGATGGGGATCTTTGTGTTATTGCTCATTACATTTCCATGCGGGCATTGACTCATAGGATTGGAGCCAGGCAGGCTCTGTTCAGGTGATCCTGTTTATCAACAGATAACACACACACAGACACACACACACAAACAGACACACACACACAAACAGACACACAGACACACACCAGTGGAGGCTGGTGAAGGGAGGACAGCTGATGGTAATAATAGCCTACCGTTCCTTTATTCCATTACAATCAACCCCTCCTCTTCCTTCGATTTAAAGTGACAACACTGATGGACATCCACCTCACCTTCACCAGCTAACTACCATCCTCTACAGTCTGCAGCCTCCTGAGCAAGCCTTTACCTGCTAATAGCTATGCTTGTGTCCAAAGTGGCACCCTATTCCCTACATAGTGGTCAAAAGCAGTGCACTACATAGAGAATAGGGTGCCATTTGGGACACACCTTTTATCTGATACAGTGGATGGATGATAATAGGAGTACAGTACATGTACAGGTGCACAAAGCACAGTGATTAATCACCTGTCACCTAGGCTGCATTCCAAATGGCACCCTATTCACTATATAGTGCACTACTTTTAACCAGGGCCCATAGGGAATAGGGTGCCATTTGGGACACCTCCCTAACCCCCGGATACTATGTTACTGGTTGTAGCTCTGCTGGAGACTACAACAGATGGATAGTCAGTGTTTGGTGCTCAGTTATTAACAGAGGGTGCTTATACAGGATGAACAGTGAAGAACATTGCATGGTTTCTTGTTTTGTCTGAGGACAGTTGGTTTAAGTTTACTGTAGAACACAGGTGTGTTACTATAATAATTCCAACACACTGGTAAGCACATTAGTAGGATTAATAGGAGGGACCTTTTTCCAGTTGAGTGAACACTTGTGGTTAGTTAATGTTCAGTTAATGATATTATATCCTGATGAGAGAATTCAGAGACAGAACAAACATATCAATTTACTGATAGTGAAAATAATGGTCCATATTTAAAGACTTTGGATGTGTCTCAAATAGCACCCTATTCCCTATATAGTGCACTACTTTTGGTGGGCCCTGGTCAAATACAGTGCACTATGTAGGGAATAGAGTGTCGGGAATAGGGTGCCATTTGGGAGGTGTGCATTATAAACGTGTTTTATTGTACGTCACTGACATATAGATCTAGTCCATAGGGCATCATATCCAGCCTGCACAGAGCAGCTATTGAATCAACACTAGTTACATAACATCCAGGAGGAGAAAGATCCTGGCAGAGCTCTTATCACCTCATGTGTTTTTGCCATGGTTGCGTCCCAAAATGGCATCCCTATAAAGTGCACTACTTTTGACCTATGGGGCTCTGGTCAATATAATTGCACTAGGGTGCCATTTGGGATTGAGACCATCAGGCCACTGCAGCCTCTGTCTCCCTGAGTACCTCTGACACATAGAAACAAGGACACCTAGAAACAAGGACACCTAGAAACAAGGACACCTAGAAACAAGGACACATAGAAACCCCTTCGTATTGGACGAGGCAGAAGGATTATGTAAGGCCTAGTCAATAGTCCTCCTGAAATATGTCTGTCTGTTAGCTCCATCAAAACTACTGTGGACTTAGATATTGATTGTCGATCATTTGTTCATAACGATTTGATTGAAAGAAATACAAAACATAAATGTTATAATATGTGTACTGATGTTTTTTTCATAACTGTCTAACTTTAGGATAGATAGAATAATATTATTGGATGGGTTGTTGGCCCGTGTGGTAGCTAGTGTTTAACAGTTATTTACATCTGAGTACTGTGATGGAGAAGCACATAATGCTGTGTGACAGCTATGAAATAAAATCAACCCGGTCCCCGCTGCCAGCAAGCATTTATCTTTAAAGCCTCACATTTTGATGCCATGACCATTTTAAAACGATGACAAGGCTTCTCGTTTTTTTATCTTGAACAAAATATAATTTCATGCTGGATTAGATGTATTGACCAGCAGCAGGAGAGAACAATAATCTACGTGCTACTAGCCTCCGGGCTGGAAGATCTTTTCAGGGCAACACTCCCTCTTCCATGACACATCATTGTGTGTGTGTGTGTGTGTGTGTGTGTGTGTGTGTGTGTGTGTGTGTGTGTGTGTGTGTGTGTGTGTTAGCGTGTCTGTTAGCGTTAGCGTGTCTATGTTAACGGACGTGTGTTAGCGTGTATGTTTTAGTGTGTGTGTTGGCGTGATGTGTAATGACCGGAGGGTTGTGGGCCATCTTAATCCAGATATACAGTGAGGGAAACAAGTATTTGATCCCCTGCTGATTTTGTATGTTTGCCCACTGACAAAGAAATGATCAAGAACACCATCCCCACCGTCAAACATGGAGGTGGAAACATTATGCTTTGGGGGTGTTTTTCTGCTAAGGGGACAGGACAACTTCACCGCATCAAAGGGACGATGGACGGGGCCATGTACTGTCAAATCTTGGGTGAGAACCTCCTTCCCTCAGCCAGGGCATTGAAAATGGGTCGTGGATGGGTATTCCAGCATGACAATGACCCAAAACACACGGCCAAGGCAACAAAGGAGTGGCTCAAGAAGAAGCACATTAAGGTCCTGGAGTGGCCTAGCCAGTCTCCAGACCTTAATCCCATAGAAAATCTGTGGAGGGAGCTGAAGGTTCGAGTTGCCAAACGTCAGCCTCGAAACCTTAATGACTTGGAGAAGATCTGCAAAGAGGAGTGGCACAAAATCCCTCCTGAGATGTGTGCAAACCTGGTGGCCAACTACAAGAAACGTCTGACCTCTGTGATTGCCAACAAGGGTTTTGCCACCAAGTACTAAGTCATGTTTTGCAGAGGGGTCAAATACTTATTTCCCTCATTAAAATGCAAATCAATGTATAACATTTTTGACATGCGTTTTTCTGGATTTTTTTGTTGTTATTCTGTCTCGCACTGTTCAAATAAACCTACCATTAAAATTAGAGACTGATCATGTCTTTGTCAGTGGGCAAATTTACAAAATCAGCAGGGGATCAAATACTTGTTTCCCTCACTGTATATTCCTTCTGACATTGCATTCTACACTCACTCACACATCTATGATTAACGTCAAGGATTTGACATAACTGCTATATTACCGTGACGATGATTCAGAAACCAGGACGTAGCTAAAGTTAGAAGACAGACACCCTTACATAATGCCTGAGCTCCATCTTCAGTCAAAGACAATCCATAAAGCTGGTATGGGTAATGAAATCAACCAGACTAAAGCCTGATCTATACCCAATACTAACAACGATAGTCTTCATTCCTTCAGACTGGGATAGTAGATATGGCCTGATGACTGTCAGACAGGCTGGCAGGGTAGCATCGTAGTGTGAGTTCTCTGTCTCTGTCTCTGTCTGTCCACTCCTTGACAACGGGGACTGTGGCTCTCCGCCCAGAAGCTTATCACCATTAAGACAGGTTGTTCAGCACAACAAGGACTGAATGATTGAATGCACCTGCATCTATACACACCCACAACTTGTACACTCATCCACAGGATGTATGCTCACCCACAACATGTATTCTCACCCACAACATGTATGCTCACCCACAACATGTATTCTCACACACAACATGTATTCTCACCCACAACATGTATGCTCACCCACAACATGTATTCTCACCCACAACATGTGGGAGCTGATGCTGCCGCAGCTTGCAGTGCCAGTGGACAAAAATAGCTGATTTACCCCAAAATTACGGTAAGATAAACTAACCAATTACAGTTAGCTAGCCTAACCAATGTAGACAAACTATAGTTAGATAGCCTAACCAATGTAGACAAATTACAGTTAGCTAGCCTAATCAATGTAGACAAATTACAGTTAGCTAGCCTAATCAATGTAGACAAATTACAGTTAGCTAGCCTAACCAACGTAGACAAATTACAGTAAACTAACCCAACCTATGTTGACAAACTGCAGTTAGCTAGCCTAACCAATTCAGCTATTTCCTTACTGTAAAGGCCTTACATAGAGGGAACGGTACAGATACAATAAATGCACTGGGCCATGGATTTTATCAACACAATGTGTAACTTTGATTTAAAGTTCACAAACAAGCATGTTTAGGGGAAAAACATACATAAGGTGCTTAGTGCTAATGGTGGCGCAATAAGGAAGGTGGTAATGATGGTATTTGAGGTCATACTCCCCATCACAGGTTTAGCCAATCACAGCTCTAGTACAGAACCACTTAAATTAGTATTATAATCTAATGACTTGTTGTTGGTGTTAAAACATGATAACCACAGAATGGACGTCACATTATGACCTATACCATTAGCTACAATCAATCAATCAATTTTATTTTATATAGCCCTTCTTACATCAGCTAATATCTCGAAGTGCTGTACAGAAACCCAGCCTAAAACCCCAAACAGCTAGTAATGCAGGTGTAGAAGCACTAGCTAGCTATTAGCGTGTTTCAAATTGGCCTCCTGGCCTAGCTAGCACTAGATATTAGCGTGTTTCAAAATGGCCTCCAGGTAGACCAAACAACCTGCCTGGCACTGCAACAACATGGGTGGAGCTGAGAGACAAGGAGGACAGGATCAGCTAATGTCAATGTCTGTCATTAAAAAGCTTACCAGGGATAATTACATGGTGTGGCATCATTAGCCAACTCAAAGTACTATTTTCAGTCATGTGGAGGAGGAGGGCAAGCAAGAGCCACCATCGCTGTATCTGTGACAGGATTCTTTAATAGATATTTGATTGGATCAAAGTTATTTCTGTCATATGGTGTAATCTGAGGCCCTAATCTCTTGTGGACAGATTCACATGTTAAACAGGAAGTGAAAACTTTCGCAATAATTTTACTTCTGGGTAACCGAGATTACTGAGAACCTGATGTCTTTTGACGTGTTGTACATTAGTATTGAACCAACGGCAACCCATTCGATAGTATTATATACTGTCTGCACCACAACAACCATTATCTATTTGCAGAGAACATTGCCACTGAATTCAAGAAAACCGTCCACAGCTAAACAGACGCTGCTCCACAGCTAAACAGATGCTGCTCCACAGCTAAACAGACGCTGCTCCACAGCTAAACAGATGCTGCTCCACAGCTAAACAGATGCTGCTCCACAGCTAAACAGATGCTGCTCCACAGCTAAACAGATGCTGCTCCACAGCTAAACAGATGCTGCTCCACAGCTAAAGAGACGCTGCTCCACAGCTAAACAGACGCTGCTCCACAGCTAAACAGATGCTGCTCCACAGCTAAACAGACGCTGCTCCACAGCTAAATAGACGCTGCTCCACAGCTAAACAGACGCTGCTCCACAGCTAAATAGACGCTGCTCCACAGCCAAACAGACGCTGCTCCACAGCGGACCGATCTTCCTGCTACGCCACCATGTCTATGTCAGTTACTGAGTTCACCTGTATTGCTACACTTTGCACCTCAAAGTAAATCTCAGCTCTGTAAAAAAGTACACTCATAAAAGCTATTTTATTGATAATAGTGATTAAATAGTTACATTAAAACAGAGTAATATGTCCCACTAACATTAGACAACTATACAGAGAAAGCTAATATTGCTGAAATAAGTAAAAGAATAGTCCGATTAAGTGATGATTGACACAGACGTGATGGCGTAGCAGGAAGACCGGCAGGCCATCATCCAAGAGGTTGTGGGTTTAGAGCCCAGGTGAGGACATGTTGAATAACAACTACTGTATGAATGCACATGCAACATGTGATCATGTATGTCAACGTGTCTCAAATATGTCAGTTGAAAACATTGTACGTTAGAAACACTGTTTGTGTGTATAACCAGTAGCACAGCTGTTTTTAGTTAAGATGTCCAAATGATGATCATCTCTAGTTGAATGAACATATGAGACAAGTTGAGCAAACGCATCATTTTAGTTGCCTGAATTTTTTTCCTAAGGTGTCTCAAGTTTGTGCTAAGTTTGGGCCAACTAAAAATGTTAAGTTGGTGAAATAATTGGGCCCTGGTGAAAAGTAGTGCACTTTAAAGTGAATTAGTGACATTTGGGACGCAGACATAGTCTGGACTGTCTAATGCTACAGTATTTTACTTGAGTTCATGATAGGCTGATCAGAATTGTCAGCCAAGAGCATGTGTTTAAGGTCAGACCACGCTTCTAATGAAGGTTAGTACTCGTCGATGGACCTGACCTGGAATTGATTGACTGTACTGGTTTCCTTATTAAACCCTGATGGAACTACCGTATTCTCTGAGTGGTTGTGATACTCTGGCTCCATGGACTTTGATTATTTGAGCCAGGGTTGTTCATTTTCATTGTTTGGGTGTATTTCTATGTTGGGTTTTGGGTGATTTTCTATGGTTGCATTTCTGTCACGTTTATTTCTAGGATTAGTCATATGACTCCCAATCGGAGGTAACGAGTGTCAGCTGTCGGCTCGTTATCTCTGATTGGGAGCCATATTTAAACTGTGTGGTTTCTCCTTGGTTTGTGGGTTCTATGTTCCATGTTTCTGTCAGTGTTACAGAGGACTTCACTATCGTCATTTGTTGTTTTTCGTGGTTGCTTTATTAATAAAGTCATCATGTTCACTCCACGCGCTGCGTATTGGTCCGCTTCTTCAGACGTTCGTGACAGAAAAACCCACCATCAAAGGACCAAGCAGCGTGTCAAGCGGCAACAGGACCCAGCTCCAAAGGCTTCCTGGACATGGGAGGAGATTTTGGACGGAAAGGGGTCCTGGACTTGGGAGGAGATCCTGGATGGGATGGATCGCCGTCCATGGAGCGAAACGGTGGAGAGGCGACGGCGAGAGGAGCAACGGCGTCAGCAGGGCCATCATCGTTGGAAGGACGAGAGGCAACCCCAAAAAGTTTTTTGGGGGGGGCACATGGCTTGGACGACGGGGCTAACGGAGGCAGAGAAGGGGCGAATTCAAGAGGCAACCAGGTTACGGGGGTCACTGGCCAAAGTAGGGAAAGGAGATGTAGAGGCACGGCGTGAGAGACTGAGGTGTGTATCCAGTCCGGTCCGGCCCGTTCCAGTTCCCGGGGTAGAGCCAGTGGTGTGTGCCTCCAGTACGGTCCGGCCTGTTACGACCCCTCGCACCAAGGATACGGTGCGCTTCGCCAGCCCGGCCCGGCCTGTTCCGGCCACTCGCACCAGGGATACGGTGCGCTTCGCCAGCCCCGCCCGGCCTGTTCCGGCCACTCGCACCAGGGATACGGTGCGCTTCGCCAGCCCAGCCCGGCCTGTTCCGGCCACTCGCACCAGGGATACGGTGCGCTTCGCCAGCCCAGCCCGGCCTGTTCCGGCCACTCGCACCAGGGATACGGTGCGCTTCGCCAGCCCGGCCAGGCCTGTTCCGGCCACTCGCACCAGGGATACGGTGCGCGTCGCCAGCCCTTTCCCACCAGTGCCTACACCACGCCCCAAGCCTCCTGTGTGTCTCCCGAGTCCTGTGCGTCCTGTTGCTGCTCTCCGCACTAGGCTTAATGTGAGTCCCCAGGGTCCAGCATGCCCTGTTCCGGCTCTCCGCACTAGCCCTTATGTGCGTTCCCAGGGTCCAGCATACCCTGTTGCTTCTCCCCGCACTAGCCCTGAGATGCGTGTCCTCAGCCCGGTACCTCCAGTTCCGGCACCACGCATCAGGCCTACGGTGCGTCCCCAGGGTCCAGCATGCCCTGTTGCTTCTCCCCGCACTAGCCCTGAGATGCGTGTCCTCAGCCCGGTACCTCCTGTTCCGGCACCACGCACCAGGCCTACGATGCGCCTCAGACGGCCAGAGTCTGCCGTCTGCCCAACGGGGTCTGAACTGTCCGTCTGCCCAACGCCGTCTGAACTGCCCGTCTGCCCAACGGGGCCTGAACTGTCCGTCTGCCCAACGCCGTCTGAACTGCCCGTCTGCCCAACGCCGTCTGAACTGTCCGTCTGCCAAGCGCCGCAGGAACTGCCCGTCTGTACTGAGCCTGCAAAGCCGCCCGTCTGCCATGAGCCTTCAGAGCCGTCCGCCAGACCGGAGCCGCTAGAGCTCTCCGCCAGACAGGAGCAGCCAGAGCCTTCCGCCAGACAGGATCAGCCAGAGCCTTCCGCCAGACAGGAGCAGCCAGAGCCTTCCGCCAGACAGGATCAGCCAGAGCCTTCCGCCAGACAGGATCAGCCAGAGCCTTCCGCCAGACAGGATCAGCCAGAGCCTTCCGCCAGACAGGAGCAGCCAGAGCCTTCCGCCAGACAGGATCAGCCAGAGCCTTCCGCCAGACAGGATCAGCCAGAGCCTTCCGCCAGACAGGATCAGCCAGAGCCTTCCGCCAGACAGGATCAGCCAGAGCCTTCCGCCAGCCAGGATCCGCCAGAGCCGTCCAGCCAGGATCCGCCAGAGCCGTCCAGCCAGGATCCGCCAGAGCCAGCCAGCCAGGATCCGCCATTCAGTCCGGTGCTGCCCCTTAGTCAGGTACTGTCCCTTAGTCCGGTGCTGCCCCTTAGTCCGGTGCTGCCCCTTAGTCCGGTGCCGCCCCTTAATCCAGTGGGGTTTAATTGGGGGGTGGTCAGGTGGAGGGGCCTACGGAAGCGGATAGTGACTAAGGTGGGGTGGGGACCACGACCTGGGCCAGAGCCGCCACCATGGACAGACGCCCACCCAGACCCTCCCCTAGACTGTATGCTGGTGCGCCCGGAGTGCGCACCTTTAGGGGGGGGTACTGTGATACTCTGGCTCCATGGACTTTGATTATTTGAGCCAGGGTTGTTCATTTTCATTGTTTGGGTGTATTTCTATGTTGGGTTTTGGGTGATTTTCTATGGTTGCATTTCTGTCACGTTTATTTCTAGGATTAGTCATATGACTCCCAATCGGAGGTAACGAGTGTCAGCTGTCGGCTCGTTATCTCTGATTGGGAGCCATATTTAAACTGTGTGGTTTCTCCTTGGTTTGTGGGTTCTATGTTCCATGTTTCTGTCAGTGTTACAGAGGACTTCACTATCGTCATTTGTTGTTTTTCGTGGTTGCTTTATTAATAAAGTCATCATGTTCACTCCACGCGCTGCGTATTGGTCCGCTTCTTCAGACGATCGTGACAGTGGTCAGTTTCCTATGAGGCAACATGGGGAATTTTCACAATCCTTCCTTCATTATTTATAGATTTTAAAAAGGAAAGTTATGTTTCCACCTTGTATTTCATTTCGTTGAATGGCACACGTTTGAAATTCAATAAATAGAACAGTATTCCATCTCATTCTGCTTCAGCTGTTATTTCTGAGAAAGGTATGAATAGACAAACAGTGGAGAGACAATGGTCTTATCCCCAGGACACTATAAGGAAAAATATAGGTACTTTTTTTCCCACCAAATGGCACCCTATTCCCTATGTAGTGCACTACTTTTGACCAGAGCCCTATGTAGTGCACTATAAAGGGAATAGGGTGCCATTTGGGACAGGAGACATAACCTTTTGTCATCCCATTAAGGAACTAGGTTACAGTCTGGACTCTATCATGAGGCCTAACGCTGTCATAAACGTGTAGAGGACAAGTGTCTTCTCCCATTATGATCCATTAACAGTTTACAACAGTCACCACGCCTGATACACCCACATAATAATATGGTGGTCCTCTGTAGCTCAGCTGGTAGAGCACGGCGCTTGTAACGCCAAGGTAGTGGGTTCGATCCCCGGGACCACCCATACACAAAAATGTATGCATGCACGACTGTAAGTCGCTTTGGATAAAAGCGTCTGCTAAATGGCATATTATTATTTATTATTATTATTATTATAATATGGCTACTAGATGACACCAATAAAACTAAAGTTGTCCTCTCTGTAATACTTAATAGTGTATTGATGTACCCCTCCCTACCTTGTACCTGACTGATCAATACATCTGAGTAAGAAGTGACGCGTCGACACGACTACCCAGTTACAAAGAAGCGTCTCCTCATTAATCGTTAGGAGACTGCATTCTGTTACGCTGCTGGTAGTCTCTCTTGTTTTGGACGTTTAATTTGATGCGATATGAACAGCTCTCAGTATATCATCCTTTATGGTCATTATTTATTGGCTCAGTGGTGGCCTTGTAAACGCTGAGCCCTGATCCTGATCTCTGACCATCTGGCCTGTTTGTCTGGCCCTTAGTGGAAGAGACATGGGGGGGGACACAAACACATACACACACAGAGCAATCAGAGGACACGGAGCTATGGGGACCGTGCCACAGTGATTCCGCTCCATGACTTTAACTGGAGCAGGTGTAGAGCCTGACACAGCAGATGGTATGGATGCTAACAGGCCACAGTGAGACACTGGTCTCTGTCAGTCTACACTATGTTAATAACTCCTCTCCAACCGCCAATCATCAACTGTCACCGTACATGATGTCTTACGCTTTGAACGGCTTTCTCAGAGCCATAAACTTTATGTCGCTGGCGCATAAATTCCACCCTGAGAAAATGTTGTTAGAGAAAGAGTTTACATTTAGACACCATGGTAGTAGCTTCCTAAAATAACTAGAATCCAAACATACGTACGTTCTATAGTTAGTGTTATAACTGTAGAATCTGGTTGGTCAATCCAAGCCATAGAGGAAAGAGGAGAGGGTTCCTTCAGCGTGACAGTGCAGAACGTGAACAAGTGCAACCAGCAAAGAAATTAAAATTGTTATTATTTCATTGATTAACATTGCCGGAGCGTTTTCAGGTATCGCATTACGTTATCAGACCGAGACATGCTTTTGGGGAAAGAAAGACAATTAAAAACTGCTGCAAATGTCAACAGCGCTAACTCTGTGTCGACATGAAACCAATTACACTGAACATAAATATCAATGCAACATGTGAAGTGTTGGTCCCATGTTTCATGAGCTGAAATAAAAGATTCCAGAAATGTTCCATACGCACAAAAAGCATATTTCTCTCAATTATTTGGCACAAATTTGTTTACATCCCTGTTAGTGAGCATTTCTCATTTGCCAAGATAATCCATCCACCTGACAGGTGTGGCATATCAAGAAGCTGATTTAACAGCATGGTCATTACACAGGTGTACCTTGTGCTGGGGACAATAAAAGGCCACTCTAAAATGAGCAGTTGTCACACAACACTGCAATTGACATGCTGAATGCAGGAATGTCCACCAGAGCTGTTGCCAAATAATGTAATGTTCATTTCTCTACCATAAGCCGCCTCCAACGTTGTTTTAGAGAATTTGGCAGTACATCCAACCGGTCTCACAACCGCAGACCACGTGTAACCACGCCAGCCCAGAACCTCCACATCCGGCTTCTTCACCTGCGGGATCATCTGAGACCAGCCACCTGGACAGCTGATGAAACTCTGGGTTTGCACAACCAAATAATTTCTGCACAAACTGTCAGAAACCATCTCAGGGAAGCTCATCTGCGTGCTCGTCATCCTCACCAGGGTCTTGACATGATTGCAGTTCGGCATCGTAACCGACTTCAGTGGGCAAATGCTTACCTTCGATGGCCACTGACACGCTGGAGAAGCGTGCTCTTCAAGGATGAATCCCGGTTTCAACTGTATCGGGCAGTGTATGTTGTCATGTGGGTGAGCAGTTTGCTGATGTCAACATTGTGAACAGAGTGCCCCATGGTGGCGGTGGGGTTATGGTATGGGCAGGCATAAGCTACAAACAACGAACACAATTGCATTTTATTAATGGCCATTTCAATGCAGAGAGATACCGTGACGAGATCCTGAGGCCCATTGTCGTGCCATTCATCCGCCGCCATCACCTCATGCTTCAGCATGATAATGCTCGGCCCCATGTCACAAGGATCTGTACACAATTGCTGGAAGCTAAAAATGTCCCAGTTCTTCCATGGCCTGCATTCTCACCAGACACATCACCCATTGAGCATGTTTGGGATGCTCTGGATCGAAGTGTACGACATCTTGTTCCAGTTCCGGCCAATATCCAGCAACGTCGCACAGCCATTGAAGAGGAGTGGGACAACATTCCACAGACCACAATCAACAGCCTGATCAACTCTATGCGAAGGAGATGTGTCACGCTGCATGAAGCTAATGGTGGTCATATTATGTCTATATACAGTGTTGTAACAAAGTGCAAATAGTTAAAGTACAAATGGGAAAATAAATAAACATAAATATGGGTTGTATATACAATGGTGTTTGTTCTTCACTGGTTGCCCTTTTCTTGTGGCAACAGGTCACAAATATTGCTGCTGTGATGGCACACTGTCGTATTTCACCCAATAGAGATGGGAGTTTATCAAAATTGGATTTGTTTTCGAAGTCTTTGTGGGTCTGTGTAATCTGAGGGAAATATGTGTCTCTAATATGGTCATACATTTGGCAGGAGGTTAGGAAGTGCAGCTCAGTTTCCATCTCATTTTGTGGGCAGTGTGCACATAGCCTGTCTTCTCTTGAGAGCCAGGTCTGCCTACGGCGGCCTTTCTCTATTTAAAAAAAAAAAAAATTATTTCACCTTTATTTAACCAGGTAAGCAAGGCTATGCTCACTGAGTCCGTACATAGTCAAAGCTTTTCTTAATTTTGGGTCTGCCACTGTGTTCTCTCTGTTTAGGGCCAAATAGCATTAAACTTTTCCTGTAATTTTGTAAATTCTTTCCAATGTGACAAGTAATTATCTTTTTGTTTTCTCATGATTTGGTTGGGTCTAATTGTGTTGCTGTCCTGGGGCTCTGTGGGGTCTGTTTGTGTTTCTGAACAGAGCCCCAGGACCAGCTTGCTTAGGGGACTCTTCTCCAGGTTCATCTCTCTGTAGATGATGGCTTTGTTATGGAAGATTTGGGAATCGCTTCCTTTTAGGTGGTTGTAGAATTTAACGGCTCTTTTCTGGATATTGATAATTAGCGGGTATCGGCCTAATTCTGCTCTACATGCATTATTTGGTGTTTTACATTGTACACAGAGGATATTTTAGCAGAATTCTGCATGCAGAGTCTCAATTTGGTGTTTGTCCCATTTTGTGAATTCTTGGTTGGTGAGCGGACCCCAGATCTCACAACCATAAAGGGCAATTGGTTCTATAACTGATTCAAGTATTTTTAGCCAGATCCTAATTGGTATGTCGAATTTTATGTTCCTTTTGATGGCATAGGACATACAATTTGACATACCAATTACGATCTGGCTAAAAATACTTGAATCAGTTATAGAACCAATTGCCCTTTATGGTTGTGAGATCTGGGGTCTGCTCACCAGCCAAGAATTCACAAAATGGGACAAACACCAAATGGAGACTCTGTATGCAGAATTCTGTCTCTCTCTCTGTAACTCAATTACTCTCTCTCACTCACTCAATTACTCTCTCTCTCTCTCTCTCTCTCTCTCTCTCCCTCTCTCTCTCTCTCTCTCCTCTCTCTCTCTCTCTCTCTCTCTCTCTCTCTCTCTCTCTCTCTCTCTCTCTCCTCTCTCTTCTCTCTCTCTCTCTCTCTCTCTCTCTCTCTCTCTCTCTCTCTCTCTCTCTCTCTCTCCTCTCTCTCTCTCTCTCTCTCTCTCTCTCTCTCTCTCTCTCTCTCTCTCTCTCTCTCTCTCTCACTCAATTACTCTCACTCTCACACTCAATTAATCTCACACTCTCTCTCTCTCTCTCTGTCTCCCTCCCTCTCTCTCACACACACACATCCCATTGTAGACCATAAGGGCTTCTCCGGCTCCCGATTCCTATATACAGCAGAAACTATATATAGAAGAACCCTATTCCCTATATAGAAGCACCCTATTCCCTATATAGAAGAACCCTATTCCTATATAGAAGCACCCCTATTCCCTATATAGAAGAACCCTATTCCCTATATAGAAGAACCCTATTCCCTATATAGAAGAACCCTATTCCCTATATAGAAGCACCATATTCCTATATACAGTAGAAGCACCCTATTCACTATATAGAAGAACCATATTCCCTATATAGAAGCACCCTACTCCCTATATAGAAGAACCCTATTCCCTATACAGAAGAACCATATTCCTATATACAGTAGAAGCACCCTATTCCCTATATAGAAGCACCTATTCCCTATATAGAAGCACCCTATTCCCTATATTGAAGCACCCTATTCCCTATATAGAAGCACCCTATTCCTATATACAGTAGAACCACCATATTCCCTATATACAAGCACCCTATTCCCTATATAGAAGCACCCTATTCCCTATATAGAAGCACCCTATTCACTATATAGAAGAACCCTATTCCCTATATAGAAGCACCCTATTCCCTATATAGAAGCACCCTATTCCCTATATAGAAGCACCCTATTCCCTATATAGAGTAGAAGCACCCTATTCCTATATACAGTAGAAGCACCCTATTCCCTATATAGAAGCACCCTATTCCCTATATTGAAGCACCCTATTCCCTATATAGAAGCACCCTATTCCTATATACAGTAGAAGCACCCTATTCCTATATACAGTAGAACCACCCTATTCCCTATATACAAGCACCCTATTCCCTATATAGACGCACCCTATTCCCTATATAGAAGCACCCTATTCACTATATAGAAGAACCCTATTCCCTATATACAAGCACCCTATTCCCTATATACAAGAACCCTATTCCCTATATAGAAGCACCCTATTCCTATATACAGTAGAAGCACCCTATTCCCTATATAGAAGAACCCTATTCCCTATATAGAAGCACCCTATTCCTATATACAGTAGAAGCACCCTATTCCCTATATACAAGCACCCTATTCCCTATATAGAAGCACCCTATTCCCTATATAGAAGCACCCTATTCCTATATACAGTAGAAGCACCCTATTCCCTATATACAAGCACCCTATTCCCTATATAGAAGCACCCTATTCCCTATATAGAAGCACCCTATTCCTATATACAGTAGAAGCACCCTATTCCCTATATAGAAGCACCCTATTCCCTATATATTAGCACCCTATTCCCTATATAGAAGCACCCTATTCCCTATATAGAAGGGCCCTATTCCTATATACAGTAGAAGCACCCTATTCCCTATATAGAAGCACCCTATTCCCTATATAGAAGCACCCTATTCCTATATACAGTAGAAGCACCCTATTCCCTATATAGAAGCACCCTATTCCCTATATTGAAGAACCCTATTCCCTATATAGAAGCACCCTATTCCTATATACAGTAGAAGCACCCTATTCCCTATATAGAATAACCCTATTCCCTATATAGAAGCACCATATTCCTATATACAGTAGAAGCACCCTATTCCCTATATAGAAGCACCCTATTCCCTATATAGAAGCACCCTATTCCTATATACAGTAGAAGCACCCTATTCCCTATATACAAGCACCCTATTCCCTATATAGAAGCACCCTATTCCCTATATAGAAGCACCCTATTCCTATATACAGTAGAAGCACCCTATTCCCTATATACAAGCACCCTATTCCCTATATACAAGCACCCTATTCCCTATATACAAGCACCCTATTCCCTATATAGAAGAACCCTATTCCTATATACAGTAGAAGCACCCTATTCCCTATATACAAGCACCCTATTCCCTATATAGAAGCACCCTATTCCCTACATAGAAGCACCCTATTCCCTATATACAAGCACCCTATTCCCTATATAGAAGCACCCTATTCCTATATACAGTAGAAGCACCCTATTCCCTATATAGAAGCACCCTATTCCCTATATAGAAGCACCCTATTCCTATATACAGTAGAAGCACCCTATTCCCTATATACAAGCACCCTATTCCCTATATAGAAGCACCCTATTCCCTGTATAGAAGCACCCTATTCCTATATACAGTAGAAGCACCCTATTCCCTATATACAAGCACCCTATTCCCTATATAGAAGAACCCTATTCCCTATATAGAAGCACCCTAAAGCACCCTATTCCTATATTTTTACATTTTAGTCATTTAGCAGACGCTCTTATCCAGAGCGACTTACAGTTAGTGAGTGCATACATTTTCATACTGGCCCCCCGTGGGAATCGAAGCCACAACCCTGGCGTTGCAAACGCCATGCTCTACCAACTGAGCTACAGGAGGCCATATACAGTAGAAACACCCAATTGGCATGTAGTGGACTATAGACTGTGCAGGGTTTCCCAAACTCGGTCCTGGGGCCCCACTGGGTTCACGTTTTGGTTTTTTCCCTAGCACTACACAGCTGATTCAAATAACCAACTCATCATCAACCTTTGATTATTTGAATCAGCTGTGTAATGCTAGGGCAAAAACAAAAACGTGCATCCAGTTACTCTAACAACTGTGTGTGTTGTGTGTGTGTGTGTGTGTGTGTGTGTGTGTGTGTGTGTGTGTGTGTGTGTGTGTGTGTGTGTGTGTGTGTGTGTGTGTGTGTGTGTGTGTGTGTGTGTGTGACACGAATAAAACAATGTGTCCTAAATATCCATCAGTAGTCACACACCAACCATTTGTCCGCAAACCTGCGAAGGCAAAAGGACAGTGACGGCGTTCCCAGTGACAAGGTAATGCTGCCTCACAGTGGTGTTAGTAGAATAGCACCTGTCCTGCAGGAGTTCAAGCAGAAGATGAAGGGTCCCAGAAGCAATGGGATCATCTCATACTGTAATACTGTGAAAAGTATTGGTCCAAAATGGCACCCTATTCCCTACATAGTGCACTATACAGTGGGGAGAAGAAGTATTTGATACACTGCCGATTTTGCAGGTTTTCCTACTTACAAAGCATGTAGAGGTCTGTAATTTTTATCGTAGGTACACTTCAACTGTGAGAGACGGAATCTAAAACAAAAATCCAGAAAATCACATTGTATGATTTTTAAGTAATTAATTTTCATTTTATTGCATGACATAAGTATTTGATACATCAGAAAAGCAGAACTTAATAATTGGTACAGAAACCTTTGTTTGCAATTACAGAGATCATATGTTTCCTGTAGGTCTCGATCAGGTTTGCACGCACTGCAGCAGGGATTTTGGCCCACTCCTCCATACAGACCTTCTCCAGATCCTTCAGGTTTCGGGGCTGTCGCTGGGCAATACGGACTTTCAGCTCCCTCCAAAGATTTTCTATTGGGTTCAGGTCTGGAGACTGGCTAGGGCACTCCAGGACCTTGAGATGCTTCTTACGGAGCCACTCCTTAGTTGCCCTGGCTGTGTGTTTCGGGTCGTTGTCATGCTGGAAGACCCAGCCACGACCCATCTTCAATGCTCTTACTGAGGGAAGGAGGTTGTTGGCCAAGATCTCGCGATACATGGCCCCATCCATCCTCCCCTCAATACGGTGCAGTCGTCCTGTCCCCTTTGCAGAAAAGCATCCCCAAAGAATGATGTTTCCACCTCCATGCTTCAAGGTTGGGATAGTGTTCTTGGGGTTGTACTCATCCTTCTTCTTCCTCCAAACACGGCAAGTGGAGTTTAGACCAAAAAGCTCTATTTTTGTCTCATCAGACCACATGACCTTCTCCCATTCCTCCTCTGGATCATCCAGATGGTCATTGGTAAACTTCAGACGGGCCTGGACATGCACTGGCTTGAGCAGGGGGACCTTGCGTGCGCTGCAGGATTTTAATCCATGACGGCGTAGTGTGTTACTAATGGTTTTCTTTGAGACTGTGGTCCCAGCTCTCTTCAGGTCATTGACCAGGTCCTGCCGTGTAGTTCTGGGCTGATCCCTCACCTTCCTCATGATCATTGATGCCCCACAAGGTGAGATCTTGCATGGAGCCCCAGACCGAGGGTGATTGACCGTCATCTTGAACTTCTTCCATTTTCTAATAATTGCGCCAACAGTTGTTGCCTTCTCACCAAGCTGCTTGCCTATTGTCCTGTAGCCCATCCCAGCCTTGTGCAGGTCTACAATTTTATCCCTGATGTCCTTACACAGCTCTCTGGTCTTGGCCATTGTGGAGAGGTTGGAGTCTGTTTGATTGAGTGTGTGGACAGGTGTATTTTATACAGGTAACGAGTTCAAACAGGTGCAGTTAATACAGGTAATGAGTGGAGAACAGGAGGGCTTCTTAAAGAAAAACGAACAGGTCTGTGAGAGACGGAATTCTTACTGGTTAGTAGGTGATCAAATACTTATGTCATGCAATAAAATGCAAATTAATTACTTAAAAATCATACAATGTGATTTTCTGGATTTTTGTTTTAGATTCCGTCTCTCACAGTTGAAGTGTACCTATGATAAAAATTACAGACCTCTACATGCTTTGTAAGTAGGAAAACCTGCAAAATCGGCAGTGTATCAAATACTTGTTCCCCCCACTGTATACAGTGAGGGAAAAAAGTATTTGATCCCCTGCTGATTTTGTACGTTTGCCCACTGACAAAGACATGATCAGTCTATAATTTTAATGGTAGGTTTATTTGAACAGTGAGAGACGAAATAACAACAAAAAAATCCAGAAAAATGCATGTTTTTCAGTGCTGTGATGCAAAAATTCTAGCTAAATGTATAGCGCATTGAATTAAAAAGGTATTGTCGGATATTATTAATTCTAATCAGACAGGTTTTTTACATGGAAGATATATTGGAGATAATATAAGGCAAGTATTGGAAACAATAGAACGCTATGGAAAATATGGGAAACCAGGCCTGCTATTCATAGCAGACTTCGAAAAGGCATTTGATAAAGTATGACTGGGGTTTATATATAAATGCCTGGAGCATTTAAATTTTGGAGAATCTCTTATAAAATGGGTCAAAATGATGTATAGTAACCCTAGGTGTAAAATAGTAAATAATGGCTATTTCTCAGAAAGTTTTAAACTGTCAAGAGGAGTGAAACAAGGTTGTCCACTATCGGCATATCTATTTATTGTGGCCATCGAGATGTTAGCTATTAAAATCAGATCCAATAATAATATCAGAGGATTAGAAATCCAGGGCTTAAAAACAAAGTTGTCATTGTACGCTGATAATTCATGTTTTCTTTTAAATCCACAACTAGAATCCCTCCACAGCCTCACAGAGGATCTAGATACATTTTCTAACCCCTCTGGATTACAACCAAATTATGACAAATGTACTATATTACGTATTGGATCACTAAAAAATACAATTTTTACATTACCATGTAGTTTACCAATAAAATGGTCTGATGGTGATGTGGATATACTCGGAATACATATCCCAAAGGAAATAAATGATCTCATTTCAATACATTTTAATAGAAAGTTAGCAAAAATAGATAAGATCTTGCTACCATGGAAAGGTAAATACCTGTCAATTTGTGGAAAAATCACCCTGATTAACTCTTTAGTATTATCCCAGTTTACCTATTTGCTTATGGTCTTGCCTACGCCTAGCGAACAGTTTTTTAAATTATATGAGAAAAAAATATATATATATATTTGGAACGGCAAGCCAGACAAAATTGAAAGGGCCTATTTACAGTGGGGGAAAAAAGTATTTAGTCAGCCACCTATTGTGCAAGTTCTCCCACTTAAAAGGATGAGAGAGGCCTGTAATTTTCATCATAGGTACACGTCAACTATGACAGCCAAACTGAGAATTTTTTTCTCCAGAAAATGACATTGTAGGATTTTTAATGAATTTATTTGCAAATTATGGTGGAAAATAAGTATTTGGTCACCTACAAACAAGCAAGATTTCTGGCTCTCACAGACCTGTAACTTCTTCTTTAAGAGGCTCCTCTGTCCTCCACTCGTTACCTGTATTAATGGCACCTGTTTGAACTTGTTATCAGTAAAAAAGACACCTGTCCACAACCTCAAACAGTCACACTATAAACTCCACTATGGCCAAGACCAAAGAGCTGTCAAAGGACACCAGAAACAAAATTGTAGACCTGCACCAGGCTGGGAAGACTGAATCTGCAATAGGGAAGCAGCTTGGTTTGAAGAAATCAACTGTGGGAGCAATTATTAGGAAATGGAAGACATACAAGACCACTGATAATCTCCCTCGATCTGGGGCTCCACGCAAGATCTCACCCCGTGGGGTCAAAATGATCACAAGAACGGTGAGCAAAAATCCCAGAACCACACGGGGGGACCTAGTGAATGACCTGCAGAGAGCTGGGACCAAAGTAACAAAGCCTACCATCAGTAACACACTACGCCGCCAGGGACTCAAATCCTGCAGTGCCAGACGTGTCCCCCTGCTTAAGCCAGTACATGTCCAGGCCCGTCTGAAGTTTGCTAGAGTGCATTTGGATGATCCAGAAGAGGATTGGGAGAATGTCATATGGTCAGATGAAACCAAAATAGAACTTTTTGGTAAAAACTAAACTCGTCGTGTTTGGAGGACAAAGAATGCTGAGTTGCATCCAAAGAACACCATACCTACTGTGAAGCATGGGGGTGGAAACATCATGCTTTGGGGCTGTTTTTCTGCAAAGGGACCTGGACGACTGATCCGTGTAAAGGAAAGAATGAATGGGGCCATGTATCGTGAGATTTTGAGCAAGGGCATTGAAGATGAAACGTGGCTGGGTCTTTCAGCATGACAATGATCCCAAACACACCGCCCGGGCAACGAAGGAGTGGCTTCGTAAGAAGCATTTCAAGGTCCTGGAGTGGCCTAGCCAGTCTCCAGATCTCAACCCCATAGAAAATCTTTGGAGGGAGTTGGAAGTCCGTGTTGCCCAGCGACAGCCCCAAAACATCACTGCTCTAGAGGAGATCTGCATGGAGGAATGGGCCAAAATACCAGCAACAGTGCGTGAAAACCTTGTGAAGACCTACAGAAAACGTTTGACCTGTGTCATTGCCAACAAAGGGTATATAACAAAGTATTGAGAAACTTTTGTTATTGACCAAATACTTATTTTCCACCATAATTTGCAAATAAATTCTTTAAAAATCCTACAATGTGATTTTCTGGAATTTTTTTCCTCAATTTGTCTGTCATAGTTGACGTGTACCTATGATGAAAATTACAGGCCTCTCTCATATTTTTAAGTGGGAGAACTTGCACAATTGGTGGCTGACTAAATACTTTTTTCCCCCACTGTATATAGGTTGTATGTTGGGAGCTTTTGGGAAAGAGCACATTTAGAAAGATATGTAATATAGAAGCAAACCGGATGGACATCATGAAAATGATCGGAGAGGTTGAGAGTAGAAGTTCAGGAGCAAAAACAAACAAAATATAATTATTGTAAAAAATTGACTGTGTCCATAAAATGTAGATAGTAAGTTAAAGCTGGAAGTAGAGGCCTAAGCATTGTTGTTCAATAATTTACCCCAAGTAGGGAAAGGATGGCGGGGTTGAAAAGTAATAAAGGGGAGTATATACATAAAAAACATGGGGGATTGGAAGTGATGCAGACAATTACATTCATGAAAGTTACAATCTATCTGCAATATTAAGCTGATCTACCCCCCCCCCCAAAAAAAAGGGGGGGGGGTATACAGAAGATAGCCCTATTTGGTAAAAGAACAAGTCCATATTATGCCAAGAACAGCTCAAATAATCAAAGAGAAACGACAGTCCATCATTACTTTAAGACATGAAGGTCAGTCAATCCGGAAAATTTCAAGAACTTTGAAAGTTTCTTCAAGTGTAGTCGCAAAAACCATCAAGTGCTATGATGAACCTGGCTCTCATTAGGACCGCCACCGTAAAGGAAGACCCTGAGTTAGCTCTGCTGCATAGGATAAATTCATTAGAGTTACCAGCCTTAGAAATTGCAACCCAAATAAATGCTTCACAGAGTTCAAATAACCGACACATCTCAACATCAACTGTTCAGAGGAGACTGCGTGAATCAGGCCTTCATGGTCGAATTGCTGCAAAGAAACCACTACTAAATGACACAAATAAGAAGAAGAGACTTGCTTGGGCCAAGAAACATGAGCAATGGACATTAGACTGGTGGAAATCTGTCCTTTGGTTTGGAGTCCAAATTTGAGATTTTTGGTTCCAACTGCTGTGTCTTTGTGAGACGCAGTGTAGGTGAACGGATGATCTCCGCATGTGTAGTTCCCACCGTGAAGCATGGAGGAGGAGGTGTGATGGTGTGGGGGTGCTTTGCTGGTGACACTGTCTGTGATTTATTTAGAATTCAAGGCACACTTAACCAGCACGGCTACCACAGCATTCTGCAGCGATACGCCATCCTATCTGGTTTGGGCTTAATGGGACTATCATTTGTTTTTCAACAGGACAATGACCCAACACACCTCCAGGCTGTGTAAGAGCTATTTGACCAAGAAGGAGAGTGATGGAGTGCTGCATCAGATGATCTGGCCTCCACAATCCCCCGACCTCAACCCAATTGAGATGGTTTGGGATGAGTTGGACCACAGAGTGAAGGTAAAGCAGCCAACAAGTGCTCAGCATATGTGTGAACTCCTTCTAGACTGTAGGAAAAGCATTCCAGGTGAAGCTGGTTGAGAGAATGCCAAGAGGGTGCAAAGCTGTCATCAAGGCAAAGGGTGGCTACTTTGAAGAATCTCAAATGTAAAATATATTGTGATTTGTTTAACACTTCTTTGGTTACTACATGATTCCATATGTGTTATTTCATAGTTCTGATCTCTTCACTATTATTTTATATTATAGAAAATAATAAAAAAAAAAAAAAAAACTCTGGAATGAGTTGGTGTGTCCAAACTTTTGACTGGTACTGTATATCTATAGGAAGCTATCCACACCCAGACAGGCGGCATGTTTGGCACCGACCAGAACAGCTCTTCTGCAGACTGGATTCGTCAGTTCTCGGACAGCCTTCATTTTGTAGAATGATCATGAAATAGCCAACTATCTCGCTAACAGTGGCTTACGATTGCTGACATAAGGACATCAGAGGATACTGAATAGAATCAAATCAAAGCAAATGTTATTTGTCACATACACATGCTTAGCAAATGTTATTGCGGGTGTAGCGAATTGCTTGTGCTTCTAGCTCCGACAGTGCAGTAATATCTAACAAGTAATATCTAACAAATTCACAACATATACCCAATACACACAAATCTAGTAAGGAATGGAATTTAAGAATATATACATGTATGGACAAGCAATGACAGAGTGGCATGGACTAAGATACAGTAGAATATTATAGAATAGATGAGTAGTGCAAGATATGTAAACATGATTAATGTGACTAGTGTTCCATTTTTTAAAGTGGCCAGTGATTTCAATGGGCAGCAGCAGCCTCAAATGTGCTAGTGATGGCTATTTTGCTGCTGCTGTGCTGTTTGTTGCTACTTGGCTACCTGCCAAACTATTCACGTTTTACTTTTAATAAACGTTTAATCAATCTCTGTGTTCAACAAATTTACCAACTTTTTAGTTTTGTCCTCACTCATCTTTTTTCGTTAAACTTTTTCACCCCGGACGTTTTATCCCGAGACAGAAGAGTCATTTTCCTGTGCGTTTTAGCTGCCAACTTTACTTTATTTTCCTTTTTTCCATCGCAACTTTTTTCCCTTATTCAACTTTTTCACTCCGGACGCTTTATCTGGACATGGTTCGTCAACATCTTCAACAGCCGAAGCTAAGTAGTAACATTAACATGATGTCTTCTAATTGCAGTCGCTGTACTCATAATATACAGGAGAACGATCGCCTTACGGCGAGAATAGCTGTGCTACAAGCCCAGCTTCAGACGCAATCGTTAGGCAAGGGTAATTTCAGTGTAGGAAAGGAAGAAACAGCGTCTGTGCCACCAGTAAGTACAGACAGTAACGTTAGTATAAATCCCCCCGCACAGTCCCCGCAGCCGGACAACTTTCTCATGGCTTCTGGAGGGAAATACTGTTGGAATGCTCAACCGGTGTCGCTCATTCAGCCGACAGAAACCTTCAACCGGTTTTCCCCATTATGTAGCGAGTCGGAGTCTGAGTCTGAGTCTTCTCTTGTCTCTACTCCTCCCGTTACGGGGTCTGAGACGCCGAAGGCTCCCACCATTAGCTCTGACAAATTGAAAACCCTAGTCATTGGCGACTCCATTACCCGCAGTATTAGACTTAAAACGAATCACCCAGCGATCATACACTGTTTACCAGGGGGCAGGGCTACCGACGTTAAGGCTAATCTAAAGATGGTGCTGGCTAAAGCTAAAACTGGCGAGTGTAGAGAGTATAGAGATATTGTTATCCACGTCGGCACCAACGATGTTAGGATGAAACAGTCAGAGGTCACCAAGTGCAACATAGCTTCAGCGTGTAAATCAGCTAGAAAGATGTGTCGGCATCGAGTAATTGTCTCTGGCCCCCTCCCAGTTAGGGGAAGTGACGAGCTCTACAGCAGAGTCTCAGCACTCAATCGCTGGTTGAAAACTGTTTTCTGCCCCTCCCAAAAGATAACATTTGTGGATAATTGGCCCTCTTTCTGGGACTCACCCACAAACAGGACCAAGCCTGACCTGCTGAGGAGTGACGGACTCCATCCTAGCTGGAGGGGTGCTCTCCTCTTATCTACCAACATAGATAGGGCTCTAACTCCTCTAGCCCCACAGTGAAATAGGGTGCAGGCCAGGCAGCAGGCTGTTAGCCAACCTGCCAGCTTAGTGGAGTCTGCCAATAGCATAGTCAGTGTAGTCAGCTCAGCCATACCCATTGAGACTGTGTCTGTGCCTCGACCTAGGTTGGGCAAAACTAAACATGGCGGTGTTCACCCTAGCAATCTTATTAGGATAAAGACCTCCTCCATTCCTGCCATTATTGAAAGAGATCGTGATACCTCACATCTCAAAATAGGGTTACTTAATGTTAGATCCCTCACTTCAAAGGCAGTCATAGTCAATGAACTAATCACTGGCTTGCTGGTGCTCTTTCATGCCGTCCCTGGGAGGGGTGCGTCACTTGAGTGGGTTGAGTTACTGACGTGATCTTCCTGTCTGGGTTGGCGCCCCCCCTTGGTTTGTGCTGTGGTGGAGACCTCTGTGGGCTATACTCGGCCTTGTCTCAGGATTGTAAGTTGGTGGTTGAGGATATCCCTCTAGTGGTGCGGGGGCTGTGCTTTGGCAGAGTGGGTGGGGTTATATCCTTCCTGTTTGGCCCTGTCCGGGGGTTTCTTCGGATGGGGCCACAGTGTCTCCGGACCGCTCCTGTCTCAGCCTCCAGTATTTATGCTGCAGTAGTTTATGTGTCGGGGGGCTGGGGTTAGTTGGTTATACCTGGAGTACTTCTCCTGTCTTATCCAGTGTCCTGTGTGAATTTAAGTATGCTCTCTCTAATTCTCTCGTTCTCTCTTTCTCTCTGAGAACCTGAGCCCTAGGACCATACGTCAGGACTACCGGGCATGATGACACCTTGCTGTCCCCAGTCCGCCTGGCCTTGCTGCTATTCCAGTTTCAACTGTTCTGCCTGCGGTTACGAAACCCCTACCTGTCCCAGACCTGCTGTTTTCAACTCTTAATGATCGGCTATGAAAAGCCAACTGAGAGACCTGAGCCCTAGGACCATACGTCGGGACTACCGGCCGTGGTGACTCCTTGCTGTCCCCAGTCCGCCTGGCCTTGCTGCTATTCCAGTTTCAACTGTTCTGCCTGCGGTTATGGAACCCCTACCTGTCCCAGACCTGCTGTTTTCAACTCTTAATGATCGGCTATGAAAAGCCAACTGAGATTTATTCCTGATTATTATTTGACCATGCTTGTCACTTATGAACATTTTTGAACATCTTGGCATGGTTCTGTTATAATCTTCACCCGGCACAGCCAGAAGAGGACTGGCCACCCCTCATAGCCTGGTTCCTCTCTAGGTTTCTTCCTAGGTTTTCGCCTTTCTAGGGAGTTTTTCCTAGCCACCGTGCTTCTACACCTGCATTACTAGCTGTTTGGGGTTTTAGGCTGGGTTTCTGTACAGCACTTCGAGATATTAGCTGATGTAAGAAGGGCTATATAAAATAAAATTGATTGATTGATTGATTAACAGTCTGATCGCCTTGAGATAGAAGCTGTTTTTCATTCTCTCGGTCCCAGCTTTGATGCACCTGTACTGACCTCGCCTTCTGCATGATAGCGGGGTGAACAGGCAGTGGCTCGGGTGGTTGATGTCCTTGATTATCTTTTTGGCCTTCCTGTGACATCGGGTGCTGTAGGTGTCTTTGAGGCCGGGTAGTTTGCCCCCGGTAATGCGTTCGGCAGACCACACCACCCTCTGGAGAGCCCTGCGGTTGCGGGCGGTGCAGTTGCCGTACCAGGCGGTGATACAGCCCGACAGGATGCTCTCAATTGTTCATCTGTAAAAGTTGTGAGGGTTTTAGGTGCCAAGCCAAATTCCTTCAGCCTCCTGAGGTAGAAGAGGCTCTGTTGTGCCTTCTTCACCACACTGTCTGCGTGGGTGGACCATTTCAGTTTGTCAGTGATGGGTACGCCAAGAAACTTGAAGCTTTCCACCTTCCTCACTGCGGTCCCGTCGATGTGGATAGGGGGGTGCACCCTCTGCTGTTTCCTGAAGTCCACGATCATCTCCTTTGTTTTGTTGACATTGAGTTAGAGGTTATTTACCTGGCACCACACTCCCAGAGCCCTCACCTCCTCCCTGTAGGCGGTCTCGTCATTGTTGGTAATCAAGCCTACTACTGTTGTGTCGTCTGCAAACTTGATGATTGAGTTGGAGGCGTGCTTGGCCACGCAGTCATGGGTGAACAGGGAGTACAAGAGGGGGCTGAGCACGCACCCTTGTGGGGCTCCGGTGTTGAGGATCAGCGAAGTGGAGATGTTGTTTCCTACCTTCACCACCTTGGGGCGGCCCGTCAAGAAGTCCAGGACCCAGTTGCACAGAGTGGGGTTCAGACCCAGGGCCTCGAGCTTAATGGTGTTGAATGCTGTTGAATGCTGAGCTATAGTCAATGAACAGCATTCTGACATAGGTATTCCTCTTGTCCAGATGGGATAGGGCAGTGTGCTGTGTGATGGCGATTGCATCTTCTGTGGATCTGTTGGGGCGGTAAGCAAATTTAAGTGGGTATAGGGTGACAGGTAAGGTAGAGGTGATATGATCATTAACCAGTCTCTCAAAGCACTTCATGATGACAGAGGTGAGTGCTACGGGGCGATAGTCATTTAGTTCAGTTTCCTTTGCTTTCTTGGGTACAGGAACATGGTGGCCATATTGAAGCATGTGGGAACAGCAGACTGGGAAAGGGAGAGATTGAACATGTCCGTAAACACACCAGCCAGCTGGTCTGCGCATGCTCTGAGGACGTGACTAGGGATGCCGTCTTGGAATAGAATAGAATAGAGAAAACAATTATAGAATACAACTTTACAACTTTATTGGTTGGAGAGCAAGTTGCCTATAAACATATCAATGTACTTTTGGATCAGCTTCTTATTCACGTCGACAGACTTTATATTGGACTATGTGTCAGCAGTGGTGAGCAGTAGATAGCTGATCTAGGATCAATGTTACCTTTTATATCATAATGGATACGATTACATGGACAGGGGTTAGCTGATCCTAGGTCAGCAATCCTATTCTGAGTCGCTTGATAGATACGGCCCCTGGTCAATTCCAAGAGTATCTCAAAGGGTATCGAAAATAAGGATGCATTTATGTAAATCTGTTACACATTGGTTACTGTTAAAGCGGCAATCAACAGTTCAAGTGTGTCCCCTCCCCTGTTTCGGTATAAAGCTGAGGGATGGGGCTGGAGTAATGTAACCACTCTCAAATTCATAGAGCTATGGATGCAAATCATTTTTATTTTTTTATTTCACCTTTATTTAACCAGGTAATCCAGTTGAGAACAAGTTCTCATTTACAACTGCGACCTGGCCAAGATAAAGCAAAGCAGTGCGATAAAAACAACAACACAGAGTTACATATGGGGTAAAACAAAACATAAAGTCAAAAATACAACAGAAAATATATATACAGTGTGTGCAAATGTAGCAAGTTATGGAGGTAAGGCAATAAATAGGCCACAGTGCAAAATAATTACAATTAGTATTAACACTGGAATGATAGATGTGCAAGAGATGATGTGCAAAATAGAGATACTGGGGTGCAAATGAGCAAAATAAATAACAATATGGGGATGAGGTAGTAAGTAGCAACTGCAGATTTCCCCTTTAAAGCTAGGGTTAGGGTTTATCAAACTAGGGGTTAGTCCTAACTTCAATCTCTGACAGGATGCAATAGAGATGACAATCTCATACACACTCACTCCGAAACAGCAGCATTGACAACAGAGCGGTGATAGGGAGCAACATTTATTTAATGAACAGTCATCAACATGGTCTCCTTGGTGCTGTTATCAAAATGACAATAACAGACCAATATCAAAGGACCAGTACAGTCTTTATAAATCCCTAAAGCGTATTGCCTGATATTTCAGTAAAGACTGAATTATCTCCCTAATTCCAACTGCAGTTTATTTTATGACATCGGCAGTTTATTTTATGACATCAGCAGTTTATTTTCTTCTTCACACAATCATGTTTTTATTAAGTCATTTCTCATCAATTCACTCTTTGATTCCATGAGGAAATCTGTTGAGTGATCTGTTGAGTGTTCTGCTGAACTGAGCTAGTGGCATTTAGTATTTTTCTACAGAAGGATATCCCCTTGCCTTGTCAGTATACTTGACGGAAGTTTAGACAGCAAGACGTTATTTCCACTCTTCTCTTTGAACATCCCACCAGTGTTGCGCAAGCAGGCAGGTCCACCTCAAATTGTGGGCTGGTCCCAAATGGCACCTGATTGGTCAAAAGTAGTGCACTATATAGGGAATATGGTGCCATTTGGGACGCATACATTGTGTGAATAACTCAGAGTCTACAACCACACATTTGTCAGGTTATAGGCTTTCCCACACAACATCAGATTACATCACAGAACACAAAATCAATCCTGTACGGGCTACTGAAAATGTGGTCGTTATGACTACAATATTATGGGCTGGTATGGCCCTTACTGAACAATGTACCCTACATTTGTGTTTCTTTAAGGTTGGGTGGTCCTGTGTAGGGTTGGTGTACGTTTATCTAGGCCTACTATGGGGGATATGTAGAATTCAAAAAATCTGTCCGGATTCCAAAAGCTGTCACCAAAAAAGCTATTGATTAATACTAACCTGACTTTTGAATGATTTTTAGGATTAGATACTATACCAACGAAAGGGTGGAAATGTTTTAACAATATTTTTGGTCGTGAACATGAGTTTCTTTCAGCTCAGCAGCACCAGCGTTATCTGATGCAAGAAACATTGTCATTTCCTTCAACCTTTAGGACTTTTTTCTCAGCACATCTTTTCCCATTCAGCATGACTGGACAGATACTGATCCCATAAAGTGCTTATTGAATGTTAAATATGTTAACTTTCAGGTATTTTAGGTATGTCTCAATGTAAACTGTAAAGTATTTTGTTTGTAATGTCTGTTTAGTTCTATGCTAGACTCCAGGAAAACGATCTATCGTCATGGCATCAGCTAATGGGGATCCTAATAAAATCTGATCCAAATCAAAATCCTAGCTGCTGACTGACACCTGCAAACATTTCAAAAGTCAATTTATTAAAATCATTTATTTGTTGGTGTTAAAAGCTCTCCACCAGCAGGACCATTCCAGTTTAGCTAATCTATTTTTTCTGTTCCAGACATTCCAGCTTTTCCTTTTTTCATCTCTGCAGATCCATTCTGATAATGACTGACTTGAACATAAATTGAGTCATTCATTGAACAGCTGAGTTTGAACAAGTCTCGATGCAGATGGGCTAAACCAATGTACACTGAAGGAAAATACAAACGCTTCATGTAAAATGTTGTTCCCATGTTTCATGAGCTGAAATAAAAGATCCCAGAAATGTTCCATACACACAAAAAGCTTAATTCTCTAAAATGTTGGGCAAAAATGTGTTTACATCCCTGTTAGTGAGCATTTCTCCTTTGCCAAGATAATCCATCCACCTGACAGGTGTGGCATATCAAGAAGCTGATTAAATTGCATGATCATTGCACAGGTGCACCTTGTGCTGGGGACAACACAATTTTATTAGGGCTGTCAAAAATAGCGCGTTAACGACGTTAATTAGTTGTTTGCTGTTAATTACGTCAATTTTTTTAACGCATTTCACGCATGCGCAGTGTGACAAATTATTCAGGTCAGGAAAGTGGTTGGGAGCTAGAGGCGAGATGGAGCAAGGTGAGCAAAGTGGGCCTATTGACGGATTCAAATATAAAAAGAATGATGATGGTACAGTTAACAAGTACAAGGTTATTTGCAAGATTTGTAAGAAGGAGTTTCAATTTCACCGGAGCTGTTCAAGCTTGAAGTACCATGTCAACGCCAAACATGCGTTTGCTGGGCCGTCAGATTCAGCAAGTGGTTTGCGCCAGACCACGCTGAATGTTTGCAGGCAATTAACAAAATCAACCTCAGATAATTTGACCAACACAATAGCAAAATGGATTGCAAAGGATTGTAGACCCATTAGCATTGTAGAAGACTCAGGTTTCCTTGATGTTTTGCAAGTGGCGTCTCAAGACTCATTCTATAAGCCACCGTCAAGAGCCACAGTTATGAAGAAAATCCACGAGCTCTATGAAAACGAAAAAGAAAAAAGGAAAGAGGTCTTGGCTCAAGTAAATCATATCGCCCTGACAGGAGACCATTGGACATCAGTGAGTAACAACAATTACCTCGGAGTAACTGCACATTTAATCAGTGACACGTGGGAACTGAAGTCTTTTGCGCTGACTATATTAAAAACTGAGGAGCGTCATTTTGCGGAGGCTTGTAAAGAACAGTTCCTGTCTGTTGCACGTGAGTGGGACATCGTATGCATTTCAGAAAAAAAATGGTTAGGATTCAGGTGTAATTGCAAATAGTGATTAATCATGATTAATCCACTGAAAATTCTGATTAATTTGATTAAAAATTTTAATCATTTGACAGCCCTAAATTTTATTAATGGAAATTTGAATGCACAGAGATACCGTGATGAGATCCTGAGGCCCATTGTCATGCCATTCTACCGCCACCATCACCTTATGTTTCAGCATGATAATGCACAGCCCCATGTTGCAAGGATCTGTTCACAATTCCTGGAAGCTGAAAATGTCCCAGTTCTTCCAGGGCCTGCATACTCACCAGACATGTCACCCATTGAGCATGTTTGGGATGCTCTGGATCGACGTGTACGACATCGTGTTCCAGTTCCGACCAATATCCAGCAACGTCGCACAGCCATTGAAGAGGAGTGGGACAACATTCCACAGGCCACAATCAACAGCCTGATCAACTCTTTGCGAAGGAGATGTGTTGCTCTGCACGAGGCAAATGGTGGTCACACCAGATACTGACTGGTTTTCTGATTTTAAGGTACACTATGTATACAAAAGTATGTGGACACCCCTTCAAATTAATGGATTCGGCTATGTCAGCCACACCCGTTGCTGACAGGTGTATAAAATCGAGCACACAGCCATGCAATCTCCATAGACAAACATTGGCAGTAGACTGGCCTTACTGAAGAGCTCAGTGACTTTCAACGTGGCACCGTCATATGATGCCACCTTTCCAACAAGTCAGTTTGTCAAATTTCTGCCCTGCTAGAGCTGCCCCAGTCAACTGTAAGTGCTGTTATTGTGAAGTGGAAATGTCTAGGAGCAACAACGGCTCAGCCGCAAAGTGGTAGGCCACACAAGCTCACAGAAAAGGACCGCCGTGTGCTGAAGCGCGTAGCGTGTACAAATCATCTGCCCTCGGTTGCAACACTCACTACCAAGTTCCAAACTGCCTCTGGAAGCAACGTCAGCACAATAACTGTTAGTTGGGAGCTTCATGAAATGGGTTTCCATGGCCAAGCAGCCGCACACAAGCCTAAGATCACCATGCGCAATTCCATGCGCTACCTGCCCCAATGCATAGTGCCAACTGTAAAGTTTGGAGGAGGAATAAAGGTCTGGGGCTGTTTTTCATGGTTCGGGCTAGGCCCCTTAGTTCCAGTGAAGGGAAATCTTAACGTTACAGCATTCAACTACATTCTAGACGATTCTGTGTTTTCAACTTTGTGGCAACAGTTTGGGGAAGGTCCTTTCTTGTTTCAGCATGACAATGCCACCGTGCACAAAGTGAGGTCCATACAGAAATGGTTTGTCATATCTGTATTCCCAGTCGAGAAATCCAGGGCCTTATTAACTTATTTAAATTGACTGATTTCCTTATATGAACTGTAACTCAGTAAAATCTTGCAAGTTGCGTTTATTTTTGTTCAGTATAAATAAAGTCAACAAATAACAACTCACCTAAAGAAGCTAGCTATGAGGAATCGTGATCTATGACATCATGATTAGGCTACATATGAAGTTTCATTCCAAATGCTATATATCCATTTTCAGAAAGGTTGGTAAATTAGCTGTTATTGTTTAAAGAACTTATGAAAGAGATTGTTGTGTTTTTTTCACCATCTAAACATGGCATGGGGTTGTTCAATATCAGACATGTATTTGTTTGAAATCTATCACTTGGTTTCATTTCAGAGACAAATCAAGTTTTTTTTGCAAAACGCTAAATATCCGCCTCACTCTCAGATAAATAAGTAGTACTGCTAGGTTTTACACAGTCAAATGTGACAAATAATTACATGTTTAATAAAGTACTGTACAAATAATACATTTGTGACATCAATTTCATTTTTTATGAATCGGTACAGTATATGAGATCTGTAGGTAAAATATTTACATTTGATATGTTTGTCATTTAGCAGAGACTCTTATCCAGAGCGACTTACAGTTAAGTGCATTCATCTTAAGATAGCTAGGTGAGACAACCACATATCACAGTCAAATATACAGGATACGTACATTCCATTCCAGCTAAACAATGGATATATAGCGTTTTGCAACAAAACCCATTTTAATACACATCTTAAATCTATGAATTAAAAATCTGAGAACAGTAAAATTTTACACACACACGAAGGTACCTATAAACAATAATTTCTGATGAAAAAAACACAAATGTGAAACAAACATAGCGTTTTGGAATGAAACTTTCCCTCTGTCAGTCATCAAATGTCAGTTTGATCCTATTTGATTGCTAATTGATCATATGCAATATGACTGCCCATATAAGGACATTCTGGATGCTGATTGTCAGATTAGCTGTGCTGGGACTTAGTGATCTCTATCTAGTGAGCTTCTGTGAGGGTGTCAGTGTCTAGCGACAATATAAGAGGCCTGTGTTTGATGTTGCAAGTCAAATGAACTTTCTTCACCCTGAGGGCTGAGACCATATCTTGTCATAGCCTGCTACTACTACTACTACTACTACTACTACTACTACTACTGCTGTAAAGCCATGAAGACTGTTGCTTTCTTCTCCTTTGCATTAGTGCTGGTCTTCACTGCGACCACTAAGAGTTCGGAGTATTATCTTCTGCGGGATATCATGCACGAGGTTAACAAGACCCTCAATGGAGGCCCGGAGGTAAGAAGATTGAAATGTTGCGTATGACAAGTGGTTATAATGCATTATAACAGCATTATAATCCATTGTATCTACAGTGTTATCAAATGTTGCACTGCTCTATTGGATTAGAAGGCCTCTTGTTAAAAAATGAGAGCAAAGGGGTCATGAAAAATGACACGAATAACTAACATGTTGTTAGTTTCAGGCCCTTTTGGACAGTCTAGTGCCGGCGGGATTCGATCAAGATCGCTGCAGGGCAAACGGGGTAAGTTGTATCCATTTTCTCGATGAATATGATGAAAACATGATAGACAGTGTGCCATCATGGGCCGGTTTCCAAAGACACAGATGAAACCTAGTCCTAGAGACTGAAAACCACGTTCAATGGAGATTCACCATTGAAAGTGCTCCTTAGTCCAAGACCAGGCTTCATTTGTGTCCGGGAAACAGGCCCCTCAGTGATAACTACTGTTAACTTACTCATGTCAACACTTGTTGACGCAATCAGACACTTGTTAATGCTGACCAGAAAGTTGACAATATATTTTATAATATTCTACAGGCTATTGTAGCCATTACAGTAGCAGATTCATCAATAATTATGACTTTCTCAAATTCCAGCCTGAAGATTTCTGCATAGCTGAGAAGATTCTGTCTGACATAAACTATAAGCAGTACGGGATTAAAGACATATTGATCATCAGCAGAGTACTGAAGCAGTACAATAAGGTAAGGAATCATTCAGACAAATGGAAGCTTGGTTGGGGGGTGTACTCTAGCCTGGGCCGCAGATCTGTTTGTGCCGTCACGTCATCTCCTTGTCATGCCAAAGGAGTGGCACGACAGCACAAACAGACTGGGTACCCAGGCTAGGCTAGGTGTATTCAGTGAAACATCCAAAACGTTGCAGATATACATTTATGAATAGATACAATGCATTTATATATTGTAATGTTGAACCCAACATGCTCTAGTCAATCAAACAGTAACTACTACTCTGACTATTAGCCATAACAATTATCAGCGTAGAAAAAGGAACAGAACATATAGGGCGGTGTTCCAGACATGGATGAAGCCTAGTCCTGGACTAAAGATTCTCTTAATCTGGGTCCGTGAAACTGGCTTCATCCTAGTCCAGGAAAACGCCCCCATAATGCAGTACTATTTGATTCATCTGCAAAAAATCTTGTTTCTTTCCACAGGATGTATTGAACACCACGCATGTTGTAGGCAAACACCCTGAACCTTGTCGAAGTACAGTTGGGGTTCTATGGTAGTGTTCTGAGATCTTTAGACAGTCTATGGTTCTAAGTGGAATGTTCTCTGTTCTCTCCCCAGTTTCATCCAAGCAAATGTACTGTGAAGGAGAATGATGATGAGGAACAGCTCCACGATCTCCTGACAAACCTCTACAACTGTGCCCAGGTCATCTACTCCCGTCACCACCCTGCCGCTCATCACAAACGACCCCAGTAGTTTGCTGAGGGATCTGATGGAAACCCTGTCAACTCTGCATAGTCCAGTACCTCATATTATTATTTATTGAATTGCATTTAAAATGTATTACATTTATTTATTTTACTATTTATTAATAAATTAACTTGTAAGTGGCAAAAAATATTTTTCTAAATGTGGTTTATTGTTGAAGTGTGTTGATCTTAACACCTGTGCAGTACTACTGCACCAAAGACTTTCTAGACTTTACCTATTCCTGACTCTAGCCTCAAACTACATTTTATCATGTGGAATCACTGAAATATCTTGCAGTCTCCACACTAAAGCACTGGTAAAACACAATCATTAACATTATACTGTTTCATGTGTGGGGACCACCAGGCAAATCGTGGAACAAGGCAAATTCTTGGCAGTGCCATGGCGTTATAGCATCAATCAATCATTCACATTTATTTTATAAAGCCCTTTTTTACATCAGCAGTTGTCACAAAGTGCTTTACAGATACCCAGCCTAAAACCCCAGAGAGCAAGCAATGCAGAAGCACAGTGGTTAGAAAAAACCTCCCTAGAAGACAGGAATAAACCTAGAGAGGAAGAAACCTAGAGAGGAAGAAACCTTGCCTGATTCCAATCTTAAAACATGCCCCACATGGCAACCATACAAATCAAAATAAAAGTCTGAAATAAACAAAAAGAGAGATGTTGAAAAAGGACCAAGAAAGAGTGAGATTAAACATGTCCAATAATTTAATAAATTATTAAGAGATACGGGAGGGCTCAGTAGATGTAAACATTTGACATACAGTATAATCCAAAATAAAGACACTTTGCTTCCACTACAATACACCATAAACGATGACATGAGGAGGAGGAAATACAAGCGTAATAAATGGCTTAGTTAGTGTTTCATGGGCGAATGGCACTACTATATTAACGGGTTAGCTGACAACGTCACGAAAATGATGCGGGCGTCGATAAGGCAGAAGTCAGTGTGGCGTTATGATTCTGAACAGTCAGATCGCTAGCAGTAATGACAAGAAGCTACCATGTGAGGAATCGTAGGAGGCTGGTTTCAGCTCGTTGTATCTTGTTATTAATACCATGTCTTGTTTTGACTGATGTCACGTCCATTCTAAAATTTGCTAGCAAACCAACAACTGTAAGGATGTATTTTAGAGACTAGTGCTCATTGTGCAAATGTATGTGTTTTCAATAAACATTGGAGACTAAATGCAATTTGCACCATATTTGCGAA